>NW_027267905.1:0-146612 GCF_963676685.1 Mytilus edulis
CGAGCGTGGCATCCCTCGTATGTAACATATTGGGGACAAATATGGACACTATATTTGTATATGACACATGCAGAAAATAGTAAATTGAATATGCATATTTGATACATAAACTATTTTTTTTAGAAATCAACAAAAACATTCAGTAACTGGAAATACCTTTAATATTGTCTTTAGAACCAGCAGGTAAAAAAATGAGCAACCAATTTCCTGGGTATTATGCTATTTCAAGGAGAAAAAACAAGTCCATCTGCATGACCTTGACCTTTGGCCTTGAACATAAAAAATGTCAGATCATTACAAGGAGGAACAATATACCAAATGTGGTTAAAATCTTTTGAAGAATATTGGTTTTAGTGTGTCCACAAGGGTGATATTGCCTTGTATTACAGCTGCCACTGTGACCTTGACCTTTGAACTTTAAAGTCAATAGCGCTTAAAAGCTGTACACGACGTCTTTTAGACATCGTATGGCCATCGCGCCATCATCGTAATCCATCGTGTAGCCTTCGTAATCCATCGTGTAGCCTTCGTGATCTATCGTGTAGGCTTGGCTGCGATATGAAGCTTAAATACCCGTCTTTGGTTAACCTTCGTATGTCCATCTTTTGCTATCGTATATAATTTCGGCACCATCGTATAAACTTCGTTATTCTTCGTACTTACTTCGGTCACTTTTTGGTATTTTAACGAGATCGGGACCAACTTCGTACGAACTTACAATTTTCGCATTCGGTTGTCCATCGTATATAAAAATCGGGACAGTGTGACGCGGGCATTAGTAAACACTTAAGTTAAGGAAACTCCGCCCTTTTTATCTAAGTGGTATGCATAAAAAATCTTAAACTAAGTATTTCCTCAGTAAAATCTTAGTTGTTTTAAGATACGCCCACACAACTTAAGTGGTATGCATAAAACTCCTTATACTAAGGAAACGCCTAAGATAACACTTAAGTCTAAGGTACCTATAAAGCTACCTTAAATTTTCAAAAATAGTTAAAAATTAGTCGAAAGTTTGCGTTTTTGGTAGAACATTAATATGTTACCTACAATTTGATTGACTTATATATACTAGAACACACCCGCGAAATCGCGGGCATATACAGCTTGTGAACTGTTGTAGGATGATTTTTTGTAAAAGATATTATGTATGGAGAATTACATAAAAGGTATCAAAAGCCCTCTCCCTTTTTCAAAGTCCGATATTTGTTTCCTTTCTGTTAAATTCAATTATATTCGTGTTTCTGGCCTACGACCACAATTATTCTTCTCCTTTGCTACAATGCTTCTTTTGGTAAAAGTCAAATCAAATTAAAAATTTGCACCGTTTCAAACATGAAATAAATGTAACTGCTGTAGACCATTATTAGTCTAAAAAATATGCTTCTATGACAATCCATCAGCGCTTTTTTTTTTTTTGATAGCCTTATTAACATGCCAATGGTAGGATTTGAATCATGTATAAATGACTAATACCGACTAACGCTAATTTGAGGGGTTGTCGGAGGGGTCCTGATTCCGAAATCCCGGGCTTAAAACCATGAAATCCCGAGATGAAGAAATTCATATCCCGAAATCGAAAAAATATATTCCCGGATCCCGTAAGGATCAATCCCCAAACCCCGAGCTTAAAAACACCCGATCCCGACGCCCCGAAAAAGGTCCTGCCTCCCTCTAATCTCTGCCTTACTTTCATTTTTGCCAAATCACTATTTTCCCTTTCAACAATAAATGTTTATGCCCCAATTATGGGCATTATGTTTTCTAGTCTGTGCATCCGTGCGTTCGTTTGTTCGGTCGTCCGTCCGTCCGTCTCGTCCGTCTGTCCCACTTCGGGTAAAAGTTTTTGGTCGAGGTAGTTTAAGATAAAGATGAGCATGTTTTACTTATTTTAATATATATGCAAGTGGTATGACCCCTTAAATAGTAAACATTTAAAAAAAAACAGTAAACAGAATCAGGGACTTTCTATACTAACATAGAAAATTCCCTGACAGAATACAGAGAGTCTCTATATTTTAAAGTAGTATAATCGTAGTTTACATGTAGATAAACGCGAAAAATATTTGTCCTCTCTCTTAAGGAGGTATATTAGTTGTGATTCTTGCGATCTAAACACCATGATATAGAGAACGCTCTACGATTGGTTGTACTTGTGTCACATGTTTTACTTATTTTAATATATATGCAACTGGTATGACTCCTTAAATACTAAACATTAAAAAAAAAAAAAAAACCCGTAGACAGAATACAGAGAGTGTATATATTATAGTAGTATAATCGTAGTTTACATGTAAATAAACGCGAAAAATAATTGTCCTCTCTAAGGAGGTTAATAGTTGTGGTTCTTGCGATCTAAACACCATGATATGGAGAACGCTCTGATTGGCTTATCTATTTTTCATTTTTGTTATCTATCATACGATTGGTTGTATTTGTGCATGTTTTAAACCGGAAGTCTTATCTATGACTAAAAGTCAGTCTGATGACGGAATCATATCCGGACATCTTTTTTGTCGTTTTTCTCCCAAAATAACTCAATCTGAATAATGATAAGAATAGATGACAAATGCGACTATGCATGTTACCTATAGGACACAGAGGCATGATGATTGATTTGTTGAGGAAGGAAGAGAAGCGACACACAAAATGAGGTCTTCTCGTTTAATAGTATAGAAGATATCAGTAATAAAGTACTAATTATTCGTTTATTTATTGCTAAATAATAAGTAAATATTAAAGATCATCGTTATTCTCTTCAAATCACTTATAATCAACAAATCAAGAGATAACAGTGGGTAATTATATACTATGTCTTAATCTCGTTGTTATGTTTACCGAGAAGTACTCAGTTTTTACACACACTAGAACATACCCGTGATACCGCGGGTTCATGACTGATATATAACTTTGCGTATGTCTTATTTTAGTATTGGTATTGTCATCTGATAAAGTCATGCCGATTATAACATGTATAAGGTGCACAGTTTTCTCTGCTTTCAAAATCTTTCTGTTTGAACCCGTCGACCTGGAACCTATCAATTATTGGTAATATTAATAATTTGGAAAACAAAAGGGCCTGGAATGGAGAATTTTTACTCAACAGTATACAGCAAAATTCTAAATACACTGTTTGGAGGTGCGCCTGTCAGATGCGGAACGTACAGATAAGGTAATATGTAACAGGTGAATATACTATTGGTATCAGTGTCGGTCTGTTTGAACCCGTCGACCTGGAACCTATCAATTATTGGTAATATTAATAATTTGGAAAACAAAAGGGCCTGGAATGGAGAATTTTTACTCAACAGTATACAGCAAAATTCTAAATACACTGTTTAGAGGTGCGCCTGTCAGATGCGTAACGTACAGATAAGGTAATATGTAACAGGTGAATATACTATTGGTATCAGTGTCGGACTCGATCCGGAACTTCTTAATTATTGGCAATATTAATTACGTGGAAAACAAATGGGCCTAGAGTGGTGTAATTTTTAATCAACACCATTGTACTATATTAGTTATATATAAAGTTGAATTCTTTGATTCATCGTTTTTACGTGATGACGGCTGACAAATTGGACCTCGTAATTTTAGTATTATAGAGGGGGAGGACAGGGGTAAGGGAGACAGGGAGAAAGGGGGTAGGAGAAAGGAGAGGAAGGCTGGGAGAAAGGAGAAAAAGTTGGAGAAAGGAGAAAAAATTAAATATCTCTCCTTTTGAAATTTTTTTTTAATATTTCAAGAAAAAATATCTCAAAAGGAGATGTTTTATTCTAATGGGAGAAAGGAGAACGGGGGTAGGAGAAAGGAGAAGAGGGAT
Organism: Mytilus edulis; assembly: GCF_963676685.1. Classification (NCBI taxonomy): domain Eukaryota; kingdom Metazoa; phylum Mollusca; class Bivalvia; order Mytilida; family Mytilidae; genus Mytilus; species Mytilus edulis. The sequence continues at coordinate 3,821 of NW_027267905.1, forward strand.
GGGAGAAGGGAGAAGGGTACCCCCCCTGTCCTCCCCCTCATTATAAATGTAATTCATGGTACTATTTCTTTTGTTTACTCTGTAAGAACACGTTTTTTTTTAAATTGTTAAAGTACACCGCGCGGTATCAATTGTAACCGTTAGTTAAAACCGAATCAAGGAATGAAGAAAACATGCAAAACCACATTTTATATATGTGTGTGTGGGGGGGGGGGGGGTGTCTTTTTTTTTGGGGGGGGGGGGGGGCGTTGCGTCATTTAATCTTCAATTCAGTTTTATTTCTAAGATGTAGGACATACCCTAAAAAAATTGCTTACAGGGAAAAATCGAAAAGTTTTTAGACCTACCCAGAGCTGGATTTCTTTCATAAGGGGGAAGCATGGACCTCCATTTTGTTTCAGTTACGGCAGTCAGGAGTCCCCATGGAATTCGTCGGATACATAAGGTATTTATGATACCTTACTCGTATTAAATTATTTGTTTCATATTACCTTATATATTCAGTGACATATATTGCGATTTCGAACATATTGCTAAGTACGTTAAGATGTGGAGAATATACTTACTGTAATAATTTGTTTTAGTAAAGATTGTAGGACTTTGGAAAAATACGCTAGTTTGTATATGGATTTCTTGAAAAAAATCTACCCTCCCCCTTTTTTTGTTGTAAAAGGGAAGTGATAAAAATGTTAATTTTTAAACCATAAGCAAATAAGCAAATGTAAGCAAGGTGTCTGGAAAGGGAGATAGCAGCGCATAATAAGCTAAACGATTAGTAAACATTTTATTGAAAAAAAAATGTTTTGTAAAATTATTTGTTAGCACATGCATGCTTACAATGCTGTTCTCAGTCTTGTACTACGCCATTGATTTAACCTTGATCATGTTTTGTTAGATTTTAAGACATATTGTTGTCTCCAGAAAATATTACACCCATAAAAGATAATTAAAGATTAAGAAGCATGGAAAGTTTTGGATTACCGAAATATTTTTCTTCCAATGCTCATCCGTCAAAACATCAACCATAAAAAACGTTGTCTTGCATGCGCCAATTGTTCATCATTAAACTATGTTACGTTCTATTGAATTGTTTTACATACCTATATCAATTTAACCCCAGCTCTTTAAAATAAAAGCATGCATTGGTCAATAAATTTAAATAATCATAACAAACTTTTACACGGATGAGTACATGTGATGGGCTATAATATTTATCATACGGTAACTAGAGAAAGGTTCCGATTTAAGTATTCCTTAGTTAAGTGAAGACTTAAGTAAGTTTATGCATACCATTTAAGAATTTGACTTAACTAAGGAAATTCTTAGTGAAATCTAAGTTTAAGGAATACTTAAGTTAAGATGTTTTATGCATACGGCCCCTGGATTAACAGACTTTAGCCAACACGATTAACAGACCAACCGCCGATATAGCCGCATACTCAATATAGATTAACCGACCAATCTCTCGGTAAGCCGAGTGTCGGCCGTATTATAGTTTTAAGTATTATTTTTTTACAGAATCAATTTCTGTCAATATCTTTTGTATTCTTATATCCTTTTTCTGAATGATATTTTTTAGGCAGTACTGTCACTGTTCCACTAAGAAACATATGATTGGGTTAAAGGGCATTTTACTTTGGAGAAACTATTGTGACTTTTGGTCTCTCTTTTTAAAGTATAAAATAGAAATGATCAGTATTATTTATTATTTTTCCATAAAGATAATTTAAATTGTATCAAGTATGTTTAATTGCATTTAACATTGTAACATACAGAAAAAAAATACTAGGAGTGATCCCATATCCACGGCCGACAATTCGAAAAATATGGAATTTACGTCAATTTAATGCTATTATCATACGGTAAAATTAATATGTTATTTAGTCTAAGTATATGATAATTATGCTTATACGCATAGTAAATTTTTTAATGAAAGGCGAAACAAACAAATTTAGATATCATTTAAAGGACAAAAAATAGTACTGTGGTTCTATAAAATAAATTGACATTAGTAAATATTTCACAATTGTAAAATAACGTGAATAATACCACGTTTTAGTGAAAATTATGGGAATAAAGTCAGTTAATGGGTTGGACAATTGAAATTGTGTCAGTTAAGAGTTATTTAGCCACGACAATAATTTTGCTACCTTTATATTTTCCCCTTGAAAAATTTAAGAATGAGATAAACAAAAATGACAATACGGTGCCACAGTATCCTAGAAGGAGCATTTTATTTTGACTTTCTTTGCTTTTTATTGAAGGGTGTGTCACTTCAATATAGCGTGATATGGATTGGCCTCTCAGTGGAATATGCATGAATTTTTTATTGACGTTTTCAATCAGACTTAATTTTTGTGTCTGTTCGAAGTAACACGTTCTCAATTCCGACTGAAAATGTCTTTCTAATACAACACAGGGTACATATAACGTTTTCTTGTTCACATATGAACATGATATTTGTCACTGGACGTTAAACCCTAATTCGTCAGCATCATCCAATTGGTTCTTTTCTTCTATTACTTAATCATATGTTGTTTACAAATCACTCTAAAGAAGTAAACGGAAAGAAGCGAATGCAGCTATATTTGGTTATTTTAAGTTTCAATTAATTTTATTCCGTTTAGTTCCTTTCTACATAAGTGCAGAGGAGAACTACAGTTGTCTATGGTGGCCGGTGAAGTTCATTTCGCGTTTTCGCGATTTCGCCTTTCATATTCTATAGGGCGAAAACACGAAATCGCGAAAAGGGAAATCGCGAAGTCTAAAATGTGAAAATGCGAAGTCGAAAACAAGAAATCGGGTTCGCGTTTTCGTCTCGCAATTTCGCGTTTTCGCCATATAGAATATGTAAGGTGAAAACGCTGAAGCGCTAAAACGCAAAATGGCATTAACCTGCCACCATAGTTGTCCGCACGTAAACTTCTAGAATTTGTCACCAATATAAGTACATCGCAATCCGTTACTGTTTCAACAGCCATCGGTGTTTCATGTGTGTATTCTTAAACGAGTATTATTTTTCTCTCGCTTTTAGCAATGTATCAGTCTCTACTGTTCTTATATATTATTCCAGATTCTCGTGTATACCATGAGGGTCCGGATTGGGGGTATTGTTTATTTCTGTATTCTTTAAATTGTTGTCATTTTTTTCTACATTTTATTTATCTTACTCGTTATTCTTTCTTTATTTTTCATATTTTGTCATCCCAATATATTTTACCTACTGATGTTTAGTTACATCTCTGATTTATATTCTGGTTACCAATGTATAGATGACAAATGTGTGTCATTCATGGCAATTAAACAGAATCAACATGATTTATGCGATCATTCTTGGATGAAATTAATATTACTTTAATATTACACTTTTTGAAACCATTTTTATCAATTTTCAATTTCATGTGTTGTTTCCGTATATGTTATGTTTCATTGCTCATGTGTTGTTTTCGTATATTTTAGCCGCTCGTCTTGAGCCTACTCATTTGATCCGATAACACCCCATATAACATTGCCAAATAAAATTATAATTTTATTGCCATTCATAACTCTTAACAGACCAATTAACAGACCGGGTTTTATACATCCGACCCATAAACAGACCAGGTTTTAAATAAAGATTGATTTATGTCACCAAAATACAAATGTTCGTGTAGATTTTTCACACAATGATTTCAATATGATTAACAAACATAATGCCTTTCTTTTTTCGATGTTCAAAATATTGAATGCAAGTAAATTTAACCAATGTGTCATTTTGTGTACATGTTATGTGTGTAAAATGTGTATAAATTTATTGATGAGTAAACCTTTTCATTTTATAGATCTTACATCGAAGCTAGAAAAATAATAATTACACCACTGAACTCAGTACATTGAATTGTTTTGTTAGACATGAATACTTTTTATGATGAAAATATATTTAGAAAGTTATACAATGAAACATGCTGAACTTTCAATGATTTTCTCGATAACACCTGATTAACAGACTTTAGCCAACCCGATTAACAGACCAACCGCCGATATAGCCGCATACTCAATATAGATTAACCGACCAATCTCTCGGTTAGTCGAGTGTCGGCCGTGATATCCCACTTAAAAAATTACAAAGTAATTTAAATTTCATCAGCCAGAGCTAGTCCAGCTATGTTTCTATGTGATATTTCTTAATTTAAACAATTTTGTTGTCTTTCAATTGTTTATCTCTAATCCTAATCAAGGGGACATAACATCTTGCACAAATCGGCAAAAAAACACCGTGAATTCAAGATTATTTTTACCAATAAGCGTGTATCATGACAATCAATCTCGATAAAAACTTCTCTGAAAAGTAACTGCAAAACGCTGATGAATATTCGTCAGATCTATTAATTACCTATCATTACGCAGTTGGCCGTAGAAACGAACAGATGTATTCCGAAAAGACAATAAAGACTTCCGGTATTTCGAAAGATTACAACTTCAACCAATATACTTACCCGAATAATTCAGTCGTTATATTCCGCTGATCTACGAAGGCTACATCGTGTGGGAGAAAATCGGACACGGAAAGGGCTTGAATTATTGAGTTACCAATATACAACAAAAAGTATATGCGTAAACATTTATGGGTTCATGTAAAAATTTTCCATTAAAAATTGTTGGAACTTTATTCAATTATCAGAACTTATTTTGCAAAACATTCTAATTCTATTGAGTATTATGAATGTTTATGACAGCTAGCAAATAAAAATGCTACATCCCAACCGTTGAATTTGTTTTGAAAAAAATCGACATCATTTTTTTTTGCGGACCGCATTAAGGACACTATATTGAGCTGCGATGTAATCTGTAAATACAACATAACAACTGCATGCGCTCGTAACACAAGAAAGTGAACACAAGCAGCTAGGATACCATGAGACGATTAAGATATTATTTATGTTTATCGCTTCGATTTGTCGGAATACCTGTATTTTTATAGTAGAAAGGTCGTCTACAGGATAAAACCGATGTACGTTTATATGCTACAAACGGATTTTTTTCTAACATACTTTACACATATATTCTAGTTTTGGTTTGATGTCTGTTGACATTGAACGATAAGCATAGTCATTGTAACTCCGAATTGTTATAATGACATACAAATTTCGTTACGGTTGACCTACTCTTTGCGGAACGACTATTTTTTTTAACAAACGAGAACTTACTGACATAATTATTGCAAAATAATCATATGTTTTTGAAAATGTAATTGAAGGTTCAACTTATTTAGTATTGTGGATGGCAAAGTAAGATATAATGAAAAGTCTTATCTTGAAATTATAGTTATTTTATCATTTAACAAAATACTTTTCTTACCTTATGTTGTGAATTAAATGTACATAGTTGTGTACTCATATGATGATATGTTTAAAAAGTAATATTCCTACTTTTACAGGTAAAGATATTTGTTTCTTGTAGCTACATTGTTGTTTAGTAATACATGAGATGTGCATGGAAAAGGGGTACAAACAGGTATTTCCTGATATTGCGAAATGTTTTGCATTTTTTAACATAACAGTTTCGAATTTAAACAAACTGTAATACATAGACGAAAATGGCTGTTTTTGCACCTCAAAAATCACTAAGAGTGTTCAGACAAACACGAGTTTTTTTTTTAATAGTTTAAAGGCCAAGCAGCCACTTGATGTATAAACACTGTACAGGATCTATTATTATCTACAAAAACACTTATATGAAGTTTGTGACAGACAAAATAAAGGTGCTAGATAATACCGAATGGCAAAGTGAACTATTTAATGATCGTGGACATCAAAATGGGAACAAACTTCGAATGAAAAGGTTATACAAAACTAACAATTATGATGAGACATACGTTCTCCAAATTATACCAACCAGTGTATGTAAAGTGCGGATCCTAAAATACCATTTTCACTGTATATGCCATGCATTTCTGATGTAGAATGGTAAATAAACAGACGAAAAATTTATGATTTTTGAAGCAAATGAAGAAAATTGATCACATGTATTATATTTAGTGATAAATAATACAAGTTATACAAAGTAAGAGATGGGAACGGGTTTTTATCGCGCCGAGAGCCATCCATACGTGAAATAGGTTAATATTTAGGACGTTTTACGAACAAATCGTGCAGGTGATTAAAAACTAACAGGAAAGATGTAGTTGCAAAAAAATATTCATTACAACACAATTATTAATTTTGTATAACGTAGAATAGCTTTTGTTATTCAGTTTGCCCATATTGTATTGAATTCCACTATGGTGCTATGTGGCACCGTTAAAGTCCAAAATTCCTCTAAAGTCCACAACACCACTAAAGTCCATAAGAAATCTCCGCTAAAGTCCAAAAACTTTCCGCTAAAGTTCTCAAGAAAACGCCGCTAAAGTCCACAATAACAAGTTCCTCTGAAGTCCACAAAAAAGCACCGTTAAAGTCCATACATTTTTTGTTTATTATCAAAAGCTCAATTCGCTGTTTTTTACTCTCCATAATATAGATCTAAGAAAAAGCATAGAGTTTTGTTCTTGTAAAATATTCTTATCAGCTTGAATTATATTTTTGATAAATGAAAAGATAATAGTACTTAGTATCTGCTTTCGATCCCAATAAATTTGATCACACAATATGAGTATTTGGATAGTACGCATACGGTCTGGACCGTATACGTATACTCGAAAGTAGACTCGTTTGAAATGGCTAAATGGAAGACTTGTATGAAGTTTTGAGCTGAAATTTTTACGAAATATATACTATCAAGGAATGTTTCTGTTCTTTTCTATACAATTTTATATGTTACTGTAGAACAGATTTAGCGTTTTGTGAGTTTATAAATATTAATCTTTGAGTAACTTTGCATGTGATTAAAAACCTTTTACCAAGTTAAACAACAAGTGTATGCATATTTTGTATGCCCCATTTATAGGCACTATGTGTTTTGACCTGTGCGTCCATTTGTCTGTTCGTCTGTCCGTTCGTCCGTTCGTTAAAGTTATTAACCAAGCAAGTCGGTATATATGCTTTATTCTACACGGATCAGATGACCCTAATTAACCAGAACAACGTGCAGACTTTTTCTAAATTGTTGCATATTTTGAGAATTCAGTTTGATGGTAGATTGTTGTTCATTGTTTCTGTTAAATTTATCCACAATCGTTAAGTTATATATAATGTTTTTAAAACTATACTTCATTTTGTCCTCTAGTAGTCATTAGTTTGTTTTTGTCGTTTGATTGCTGTCTAATTGAGGTATAACCTTCATCTCCTACAGTTTTAGTTCAGTTTGCTACATACCTTTTTAATCGGTGTATGCAAATCAATAACTAAACGGGTTATTGGGTATAGATTAATTGTCTTTCTTTCCCTGAATAATATGCTTAAAAGAAAACGAATCGAGGAGAAATGTACCTTAATTTAAAATATCAAGTAAACAGAAAAAAAATGTTTCATTTTTCAATCTTTGACTTCCCCTCCCCCTTTATTTTGTTTCTACTGAATTGTTTTTTGAAGACATGTCGCATCTTAACAATTGATCTGTAGCTTATGGGACAACTCTTCGCCAAAGTTCAAATGAAGTGAGTGTAAGGAATTAGACAACACTATGTTGTTTTAAATAAAGGATTGCAGAACAATAAAGTAGTTTATAAGGATTGGAGTCGAACGCACTTGCTTCGAGCGGGTTCCTCGAATTTACAACCTCGGTGTTGACATCCGAGTGATTACTGTAGATATACTTCTTTAATCGATGACAAACCAGGTCTCTGAAATTACTTACAGCCGATCTCATTGAGTCTGTAGGAAATAGTATAATCCTTGGTTAGCTTGCTTGTTAGCTGAACCGTAAAGTCATTATCATTTTTAGTAAACTTTTTGTTTTTATTAATAAAAAAAATGTGTGGACTTTAACAGTGCTTTTTTGTGGACTTTAGCGGAACTTGTTATTTTGGACTTTAGCGGCGTTTTTTTGTGGACTTTAGCGGAGGTCATTTTGTGGACTTTAGCGGCGTTGTGGACTTTAGCGGAGATTTGTTGTGGACTTTAGCGGTGTTGTGGATTTTAGAGGAATTGTGGACATTAACGTTGCCACAGTGCTATCTTTATGCGAGTCATGTTTACTGTTGAATAATGATACTTTACTTTCATTTTCACTGTAGAGCGATTCATTAGTATTGTATATGCGGTGTATTTTCACTGTATGAATTTTATTAATTTTTATGCATTAAATTCCAAATTCAGTCGACTTACACAAACAATAATTAAAGTAAGAAAAGGATTTGATAGTGCTGACTTTGAGATGAAAAGTTTGATTGAACACTCCAATAAATTCAATAGAATTATATGTATTTCAAATAAAACACATCGTTGTCATACTATAACAATATGTGGATCATTTCAGAGTTGAAAGTGTTTTTAGATTAATGCAAAATATTTTCAAATGCATGCCAATTTGATAAAATTCATGTTTCTGCAGTAGTCATTATACGCATGTGCAAACAAATGTTATCATTAGATTTCGAGTATAGGTCTATTTACCAATCAAAAGAAGCAGGTCATAGAATTTAATTATAATTCATCAGAATCTTTATTTAAAGTGTAGTTATATTTATCCCATGCATTGAAACTTCATCACTGAATCTCGCATGTCTATCGAAATAGAATGGGATAAAAACAACAATACTTTCTAATATTTTTTTATAAATCACTTCTTGACCAATTTCAATGAGGTTTTGAAGTAAGATTTTTGATTTTGGGTCCGGTTTAAAATTGGCCCACAGGGTCCAAAATAAAATTTGAGGTTCTTTGGTAGGCTGAATCCATACATGATTGTCTTTATTATTATTTTTTCAATTTTTTGGCCCATTTAACAAGTTTGTGGGGTCTAAACTGTCAAGAAATAAATTCTTTTGGATTTCAACAACAGTTGAATATTTGGGGTACGTTGGAATGCTGAATCTTACCGAGTTTTTAAATTTGGGATTTTGGTGTTTTTGGCCAGTTATCGAAATGGTCCACATTGACGCCCAAAGGGTCCGAAATTCAAAATTTGTTTATTTCATCAAAAATGAAGTCTAGCTTGAATGTTGTGTACATGCTTACCCCAAACTTTTCAGGGTTCGACCTCTGCGGTAGTATCAAGGGTGCTCTACAACACGTACATCATGTTCCAATGCAACTTTATCAGTATACGTTTTTGACAGATAAAGTTTGCCCTACACAACTTGACTTGCATTTCAAGCTTTAATGACTTTGGATAATTATATGTCACATTGTCGTTTCATTTTATACAGTAAAGAACATGCAAGCAACAATCGAGCTGAAAACTATCTTTCCATCAGAATATGGATGTTGAAGCATTTGGGGGCTCAACAATAGGGGAGGCAAGTGAAGATGAATCACAGAAAAAAGAACTAAAGTTAAGGAGGGGTCCTCATACCAATGCACGTATTGTCCTTTCAAGACAAAATTGGTAGTTAGTTTTCTCAGACATAAGAAGATCCACACTAATGGGTTTAACAAATGTGACCAGTGTGAATTAAAATTTTAAGACTTCTCAATAAGCATAACAACTGATAGCATGGAGAAAGCCTGATTTGTACTCATTGTTCCAAACACTTCAAAAGCAGAACGAGGCAGTGGCGGATCCAGAACTTTTTGTAAGGCCGGCCCGATGGCTGACCTAAAAGGGGGGGGGGGGCTCAAGTCATGCTTCAGTGATTCCCTATATGATCAACCAATGTTTCCAAGCTCCCACCCCCTGGATACGCCTATGCTGGCATAGCTTACCATATGAAGAAAGCATCAGGAACTTTTAATCACATCACAAAAATGCATCGCTGACCGCAGAGATCGAACCCTGAACAGTTGGGGAAAATTTAGACATAATATTAAAGCTTGATACTATCTGAATTTGGATTGTGATCAAATTTATGACGTTATATAGGTTTCTTTACACAAGGTTAATTTGGTCGAAGATCTTAAATCGAATGCGCAATACTGTGTAACTGAAGGTTTCTTCCCGCCCATAACATTTTGTTTTCCTTCTAGGATAAATAACCATCAAACCAAATCCCAGTCTTTTCTTTCTGGTAATGAACCTTGTAGTACAATTTTAGAGAGGTCCATACACTTGAACACAAGATATTGTCTGGAAACTAGAAAATGTTTGTTTTGCCATTTCTTTTGCCCCCAATTTCTGCATGTTTGGGGCAATTATCCCCGAACGAAATCCCAGTCTTCCCTTTGTGATAATGCGAAAAAGATCCAAAAACGTACATACATAGTAATTATCCGGAAACTACAAACATGATTGTGTTTTGTCCCTTTTTGTTCCTTCATTCCTAAACTGTTAGTCTAGTACCATAACCCCAAAATTAAACCTAACATTCTACTTGTGGTATTGAACACGAAGTATTTATCCTGAAACTAAAAACATGCTTCTTTTATGCCCCTTTTTCGGACGACGCAGACGATAACGACATCATAGCAATATACGAACCGGAAAAAAAACATTGCGGGGAAACATTTCAGTTTACAGTTCACACATGTCAATACTGTGGGAAAACGTATAAATAGCCAGCCAATTTCTATAGACATATACAAGTTATAAATAGATATAAATATTAAAGTAATCAAATAAGTTTTTCATTTGTTGCAAGTTTAATTATAGCATTAATCTACAATAAAAATTCATCGCATTTTCGAAAATTCTACATCAGAAATGAATGCCATACAGTGATAATTCATCGCATCTATAGTGAAAATGGATCGCTTTTAATTACTGATATTCTATGTTATGTTGCTTTTATAACACCTATTTGAACTTTAATACTGTTATTTTACATTAAAAAGACACATCATAATAAAAATATGTTAAAATTTAGTTTCAAATCAATTATTTTGGTATTTTCAAAACGTAAACAAATAAAGTTTTCCTATGATCCTTATTCTACAATGAACATACTCGCATACAACAGTGAAAATGAACTGACTGGATTCGCACTTTATATACACTGCCAACGTTGCGCACGATGTTAGTACTACTGATCCTTACTTTTAAATGAAAAGACCTCATTTTGTGTGTCGCTTCTCTTCCATCCACAATAAATTGATAATTATGACTCTGTAACCAATAGGTACCATCGCATTTGTCATCCTTGGTTACTGATATATTATATAGAGATTATCTATTTAATATACCAGTGACTGCCGTTGATAGTAAGTAAAACTTGGTTGTTAATGTCTGTGTCATTTTGGTCTCTTGCAGACTGTTGTCTCATCGACAATCATACCACATCTTCTTTTTAAGTCTCCCAAACAAAGTTTGGAGACTTATTGTTTTTGCTCAGTTCTTATTATTATTATTATTATGGCACCCTCAACGGAGTTGGGGTGACGTATTGTTATTCTACGTTTCTTTTTTTTTCTTATTATGTCACCCTGACGGAGGTCGGGTGACATATTGTTATTATGGCACCCTAAACGGAGTTTGGGTGACATATTGTTATTCTACGTTTCTTTTTGTTTTTATTTTTATGGCACCCTCAACGGAGTTGGGGTGACATATTGTTATTCTACGTTTCTTTTTTTTCTTTTTATTATTATGGCACCCTCAACGGAGTTGGGGTGTCGTATTGTTATTCTACGTTTCTTTTTCTTTTTTTTATGTCACCCTGACGGAGGTCGGGTGACATATTGTTATTGCTCGATTCTTTTTTTTATTTATAATTATTATTCCACACTTTTTTGTCCAGACTATTTCTCGGAATTGCATGGACCAATGCTGATGGAACTTTACCATAATGTTAACCCCCATGTGCAGATGTGCAATCGGGGGTTGGCATTTCCAAGATGGCTGCCATTGCCATGGTAACAGCAAAAATATGAAAACTTTCATGGAACATTCCAGAACATTAGTGTTAAATTAATTCTACGGCCATTAAATGTTATATGATGGTATAATATTATGGGGAGCACAATATGAAGCAGCAGTATGATTTTGGAATTTTCAAATGTTGCCATGGAAACTGTTCAAAAATAACAAAATTTTGAAAATTCTTCAATAATGTATGAAACTTTACGACTTGTAAATCTAGATGCGGCATTCAACTTTAAAATTTCCAAAATGGCTGCCGTTACCATGGCTGCTGTTTAGTGGCAATTGGTGGACCAGGGTGACATCCGCTATTGCTTGCAATGGCAATTCTAGTTATGGCACCCTCAACGGAGTTGGGGTGACGTATTGTTATTCTACGTTTCTTTTTTTCTTATTATTTTTATTTTTCTTCCACGCTTTTTGTCCAGTCCATATCTTGGCACTGTATGATCCAATGGTGATGGAACTATACCATAATGTTAACCACCAGATGAAGATTTGCTTTTTGGGGGTGGCACTTTCAAGATGGCTGCCGTTACCATGGAAACGGAACAAATGTGAAAAAATCCCGTTTTTTGTTTTGGTGAACTATTTGGATACTATATAACTCAGAATCATTATATTTTGATATAATGTAGGTGCCCACTAGATACAGGTGTTGGATGATTTTGGCACTCATTGGAACTACTATGTTGCCATGGAAACTACTCCAAAAAATTCAAAAATCTCAAAATGTTCCAAACTTAATGAACTTTCACAGTAACGATGAGCAACATTGGAAGATGTGGAATTTGGCGTTGGAATTTCCAAAATCGCTGTTGTTACCATGGAAACAATGCAAAAGGTCAAAACTTTGAATTTTCACAGAACATTCTAGAACATCAATGTTTAATTTATTCTAGAGACATTAAATGGTATATGATTGTGGAGGGAAAAAATTGCAGCGGGGGTTTGACTTTGGAATATTCAAAATGGCCGCCGTTACCATGGAAACAGCAGAAAATGCAAAAAACTTCAAAATGCTTCAAATTTATTGAAAAATGCATAAAATCAGCATTTTCTCAGAGAGTAGTGCACCAAAGTTAATGAAACTGTATTGTTATATAACATGACATGTGGCAATGAGATGTCTGCTTTTAGAATTTTGGAATTATCTACTGTAACCATGGTTGCAGCACAAATGTTCAAAATTTCCAAAAAAAAATTGTGTGCTGCAAACTGGATGAAACTTTACAGGAATAGTGACTGTCATGTGCGGAGTTGCATTTTGAAGTTGGAATTTCCAAAATGGCCGCCGTAACCATGGAAACAGCAAAATTGTCCAAAATTTCAAAATGCTCCAAACTTAATGAAATTTTGCAAAAATGATAACCTGCAGGTGTAGACGCACTCTTTGACTTTGGAATTTCCAAAATGGCTGTCGCTCGCTTGGCAATGGGGGTACGAGGGTGCCATCCGTTATTGCTAGCAATTACAAATCTAGTTATTTTTATTTTTCTTCCACACTTTTTTGTCCAGTCTGGAACTTTAATGTGAATGGACCCAAGAAGATGGAACTATACCATACTGTTAACCACCATGTGAAGATTTGCTTTTTGGGGTTGGCACTTTCAAGATGGCTGCCGTTACCATGGAAACGGAACAAATGTGAAAAATTCCAGTTTTTTGTTTTGGTGAACTGTTTGAATATGCTTTAACTCAGAATCGCTATATTTTTATACAATGTAGGTGCCCACTTTATACAGGTGCTGGATGATTTTGGCAATCATTGGAACTACTATGTTGCCATGGAAACTAAACCAAAAATTCCAAAAATATCAAAATGCTACAAACTTAATGAAACTTCACAGTAACGATGAGCAACATTGGAACATGTGGTATTTGGAGTTGGAATTTCAAAAATAGCTGTTGTTACCATGGAAACAATGCAAAAAGGTCAAAAATTTCGAAAAAAATTAAAATGCTGCAAACTGGATGAAACTTTACAGAAATGGTAACTGGCATGGGCAGAGTTGCATTTTGAAGTTGGAATTTTCAAAATGGCCACCATAACCATGGAAACAGCAAAAATGATGAAAAATTTCAAAATGCTTCAAACTTAATCAAACTTTACAAAAATGATAATTTGCATGTAAAGATGCACTCTTTGACTTTGAAATTTTTAAATGGCTGCCGCTCTCCTGGCAATGGGGGAAGGGTGCCATCCGCTATTGCTTGCAATGGCAAATCTAGTTATTATGGCACCCTCAACGGAGTTGGGGTGACGTATTGTTATTCTACGTTTCTTTTTTTTATGGCACCCTCAACGGAGTTGGGGTGACGTATTGTTATTCTACGTTTCTTTTTTTATGTCACCCTGACGGAGGTCGGGTGACATATTGTTATTGTACGATTCTTTTTTTCTTATTATTTTTATTCCACACTTTTTGTCCGGCTTAGTTCTCAGAATTGAATGGACCAATGTTGATGGAACTATAACATAATGTTAATCACCATGTGCAGTTTTGCACCTTACCTTGGAATTAAAAAAATGGCTGCCATTGCCATGGAAACAGCAAAAATGTGAAAAATAGAAATGTGTTCCAATTGATATGAAACTTCTATGATTTTAAGAGACTCATGCACACTGCAACATGGTACATTTTTTTTTCGACTGGGGGGTCTCTAGACATAATTTGAGGGGGGTGAATTTTTCATGGAACATTCCAGAACATAAGTGTTAAATTTATTCTAGAGACATTAAATGGTATATGATGGTATATAATTATGGAGAGATCAATTTGCAGAAGAAGTTAGACTTTAGAATTTTCAAAATGGCAGCCGTTACCATGGAAACAGCAAAAATATGAAAAACTCCAAAATGCTTCAAATTTAATGAAACTTAAAACAAATGTTGCCTAGCTAATGTAGACTTGACTTTTGAGTTCGGAATTTCCAAAATGGCCGCCGTTGCCATGGAAACGGCACAATTGTTAAGAACAGAAAAACGTACATGAAAACTGAAAGAAAGATCTTTTATTATGGATATATCTACATTTACTGATGGAACATTTCGAAATGGCTGTCGTTTAGTGGCAATTGGGGAACCAGGGTGACATCCGCTATTGCTAGCAATGGCAATTCTAGTTATGGCACCCTCAACGGAGTTGGGGTGACATATTGTTATTCTACGTTTCTTTTTTTTCTTATTATGGCACCCTCAACGGAGTTGGGGTGACGTATTGTTATTCTACGTTTCTTTTTTTTCTTATTTTTCTTGCAACAAATTTTGTCCGCGCGATTTCTCGAAATCCAATGGACCAAAGTTGATGGAACTTTACTATATTAAGGACCCACATGTGCTGTGTTGCAGGAAGCATGGAATGGTTCAAGATGGCTACCGTTACCATGGAAACAGAAAAAATGTGAAAAATTCCAGTTTTTTGTTTTGGTGAACTGTTTGGATATGCTTTAACTCAGAATCATTATATTTTAATACAATGTAGGTGCCCACTATATACAGGTGTTGGATGATTTGAGCACTCATTGGAACTACTATGTTGCCATGGAAACTATACCAAAAATTTCAAAAATATCAAAATGCTCCAAACTTCATGAAACTTCACAGTAACGATGAGCAACATTGGAAGATGTGGAATTTGGCGTTGGAATTTCCAAAATATCTGTTGTTACCATGGAAACAATGCAAAAAGGTTAAAACTTTGAATTTTCACAGAACATTCCAGAACATCAATGTTAAATTTATTCTAGAGACATTAAATGGTATATATGATTATGGAGGGAAAAAATTGCAGCGGGGGTTTGACTTTGGAATATTCAAAATGGCTGCCGTTACCATGGGAACAGCAAAGTTATGAAAAACTTCAAAATGCTTTAAATTTAATGAAACTTATAACAAATTTTGCCTAGATTATGTAGACTTAACTTTTGAGTTTAAAATTTTCAAAATGGCCGCCGTTGCCATGGAAACAGCAAAAATTTTCTAAATGGATGCCGCTGGCCTGGCAATAGGGAAAGGGTGCCATCCGCTATTGCTTGCAATGGCAAATCTAGTTATGGCACCCTCAACGGAGTTGGGGTGACATATTGTTATTGTACGTTTCTTTTTATGGCACCCTCAACGGAGTTGGGGTGACGTATTGTTATTGTACGTTTCTTTTTTTTTTTATTTTTATTATTTTTCTTCCACCTAATTTTGTCCAGGAGATTTCTGGAAATCCAATGGACCAAAGTTGATGGAACTCTATGATATAGAGGACCCTTAGGTGAAGAGTTGCAGGCACCATGGAATGGTTCAAGATGGCTGCCGTTACCATGGAAACGGAACAAATGTGAAAAAATCTAGTTTTTTGTTTTGGTGAACTGTTTAGATATGCTTTAACTCAGAATCATTATATCTTAATACAATGTAGGTGCCCACTATATACAGGTGTTGGATGATTTTGGCATTCATTGGAACTACTATGTTGCCATGGAAACTACACCAAAAATTTCAAAAATCTCAAAATGCTCCAAACTTAATGAAACTTCACAGTAATGATGAGCAACATCAGAAGATGTCCCATTTGGAGTTGGAATTTCCAAAATGTCTGTAGTTACCATGGAAACAATGCGAAAAGGTCAAAAAATTAAAAAATAAATAAAAATCCTGCAAACTGGATGAAACTTAACAGAAATGATCACTGGCATAAGCAGATTTGACTTTTGAAGTTGGAATTTTCAAAATGGCCGCCGTAACCATGGAAACAGCAAAAATGTCAAAAATTTCAAAATGCTCCAAACGAGATGAAATTTTACAACAACATTAATAAACATGTGTAAAAGCTCTCTTGGACTTTGAATTTTTCAAAATGGCTGCCACTCGCCTGGCAATGTGGGAAGGGTGCCATCCGCTATTGCTTGCAATGGCAAATCTAGTTTTTCTTATTTTTATTCTTCCACACATTTTGTCCACGCTATTTCTCGGAATTGGTCAGACCAATGTTGATGGAACTATACCATAATATGAACCGCCATGTGAAGTTGTGCAAGAGACATTGGAATGGTAAAAAATGGCCGCCGTTACCATGGAAACTAAAAAAATGTAAAAAAAAATCCAAATTCTAAATCTTTCGTTATAAGAGCCAACCTAATGAAACTTTATGTAAATGTTGGCAGTGGTGCCCTGAGGTACCAACAGTACTTAGCTTCTGCAAAATCTCTACCATTGCCATGGAAACTGGAGAAAAGTTTAACATTGAACCTATGGGAAAAAA
Source organism: Mytilus edulis (assembly GCF_963676685.1). Classification (NCBI taxonomy): domain Eukaryota; kingdom Metazoa; phylum Mollusca; class Bivalvia; order Mytilida; family Mytilidae; genus Mytilus; species Mytilus edulis. The sequence continues at coordinate 20,947 of NW_027267905.1, forward strand.
CATCAAACCAGTCTTTTCTTAAGGAATATAAGATCAAATTCAAAGAAACTTTTTGAATATATAACATGGCATAAGTCGATGTTGAAACTGTAGTTGGAATTTTCGAAATGAACACTGTTACCATGGAAACTGCAAAAATGTAAAAAAATCTCAAAATGCGCCAAACTTAATGAAACTCATTATAAATGATCAATGTCAAGTAAAGATAACACATTGGACTTCGGAATTTCCAAAATGGCCGCCGTTGCCATGGAAACTACAAAAAATTCAAAAATTTCAAAATGCTCCAAAATTAAGGAAACTTTACAACAATGTTAACAGACATCTATAGATGCGGTCTTTGACTTTGAAATTTTCAAAATGGCTGCCGCTCACCTGGCAATAGGGGAAGGGTGCCATCCGCTATTGCTTGCAATGGCAAATCTAGTTATGGCACCCTCAACGGAGTTGGGGTGACATATTGTTATTGTTCGTTTCTTTTTTTTCTTTTTATTATTATTATTTTTATTCTTCCACACATTTTGTCCATACTATTTCTCAGAATTGGTCAGACCAATGTTGATGGAACTGTACCATAATATGAACCGCCATGTTAAGTTGTGCAAGAGACATTGGAATGGTAAAAAATGGCCGCCGTTACCATGGAAACTGACCAAATGTGAAAAAATCCAGTTTTTTGTTTTGGTGAACTATTTGGATACTATTTAACTCAGAATCATTATATTTTAATACAATGTAGGTGCCCACTATATACAGGTGTTGGATGATTTTGGCACTCATTGGAACTACTATGTTGCCATGGAAACTACTCCAAAAAATTCAAAAATCTCAAAATGTTCCAAACTTAATGAAACTTCTCAGTAACGATGAGCAACATTGGAAGATGTGGAATTTGGCGTTGGAATTTCCAAAATCGCTGTTGTTACCATGGAAACAATGCAAAAAGGTCAAAACTTTGAATTTTCACAGAACATTCTAGAACATCAATGTTTAATTTATTCTAGAGACATTAAATGGTATATGATTGTGGAGGGAAATAATTGCAGCGGGGGTTTGACTTTGGAATATTCAAAATGGCCGCCGTTACCATGGAAACACCAAAGATACAAAAACTTAAAAATGCTTCAAATTTATTGAAACTTATAACAAATGTTGCTCAGCTAATGTAGACTTGACTTTTGAGTTTGGAATTTCCAAAATGGTCGCCGTTACCATGGCTACCGCTCACCTGGCAATAGGGGAAGGGTGCCATCCGCTATTGCTTGCAATGGCAAATCTAGTTATGGCACCCTCAACGGAGTTGGGGTGACGTATTGTTATTCTACGTTTCTTTTTTTTCTTATTATGTCACCCGATCGACAATGTCGGGTGACATATTGCTTTTCCTCTGTTTCTTTTTCCCTATTATTATTATTATTTTTCTTCCACCTAATTTTGTCCGCTCGCTTTCTCAGAGCCAAAGGAACCAATCTGAATGATGGTGCAATGTAACAAGGAACCCTGACTTTCCTGTTGCTTTTCAATATTGGCACTAAAAAAATGGCTGCCATCACCATGGAAACGGAAAAATGGTGAAAAAATATAATTTTGGAGTTAGGTAGATTGTTTGAGAATGCTTAACCTTAAAATCTTTAGATTTTAATACAATGTAGGTGCCCACTATATACTGCTTTGGGATGATTTTGGCAATCATTGGAACTGCTATGTTGCCATGGATACTACACCAAAAGTTTCAAAAAAATGAAAATGCTCCAAATTTTTTGAAATTCTAGCATAACGATGAGCAATTTTGGTAGATGTGGAATTTGGCGTTGGAATTTCCAAAATGTCTGCCGTTTCCATGGAAACAATGCAAAAAGGTCAAAATGCTCCAAAAACTTAAGGGTTTGATGAATAACTTTGGTATGCTTGAACTTAAAATCATCAAATTTTTATACAATATAGTTGTCCACTATATACAGGTTTTGAATGATTATGACAATCATTGGAACTACTCTGTTACCATGGATACAGGATCAAATATTTCAAAAATTTCAAAATGCTCCAAAATTGATGAAACTTAATATTATTGTTGACTGGCAAGTCTGGATGAGACTTTTGACTTTGGAATTTCCAAAATGGCCACCGTTGCCATGGAAACTGCAAAAAAGTCAAAAATTCTCTAAATGCTTTGAACTTAATAAAACTTGATATTATTGTTAACTGGCAAGTAATGATGAGACTTTTGACTAAGAAATTTTCAAAATGGCTGCCGTTGCCATGGAAACAGCAGAAATGTGAATTTTTTTAAAATGCACTGATTGTACTGAAAATTTTCAGAAACATGTATTGCCATGCATATATGTGCATTCACTGTTCAACAATTTTGAAAAGGCTGCCGCTTAGTGGCAATTGGGGGAAGGGTGACATCCGCTATTGCTTGCAATGGCAATTCTAGTTATTATTATTTTTCTTCTTGCAACAAATTTTGTCCAGGTGATTTCTCGAAATCCAATGGACCAATGTTGATGGAACTCTACTATAGTAAGGACCCCCAGGTGCAGAGTTGCAGGAAGCATGGAATGGTTCAAGATGGCTACCGTTTCCATGGAAACAGAACAAATGTGAAAAAATCCAGTTTTTTGTTTTGGTGAACTGTTTGGATATGCTTTATCTCAGAATCATTATATTTTAATACAATGTAGGTGCCCACTATATACAGGTGTTGGATGATTTTGGTGATCATTGGAACTACTATGTTGCCATGGAAACTACACCAAAAATTTCGAAATTCTCAAAATGCTCCAAACTTCACGAAACTTCACAGTAACGATGAGCAACATTGGAAGATGTGGAATTTGGCGTTGGAATTTCCAAAATATCTGTTGTTACCTTGGAAACAATGCAAAAAGGTCAAAACTTTGAATTTTCACAGAACATTCCAGAACATCAATGTTAAATTTATTCTAGAGACATTAAATGGTATATGTTTATGGAGGGCAAAACATTGCAGGGGGGGTTTGACTTTGGAATATTCAAAATGGCCGCCGTTACCATGGAAACAGCAAAAATATGAAAAACTTCAAAATGCTTCAAATTTAAGGAAACTTAAAACAAATGTTGCCTAGCTTATGTAGACTTGACTTTTGAGTTTGGAATTTTCAAAATGGCCGCCGTTACCATGGAAACAGCAAAATTATCCAAAATTTCAAAATGCTTCAAACTTAATGAAACTTTGCAAAAATGTTACTAGACATCTGTAGATGCACTATTTGACTTTGGAATTTTCAAAATGGCTGCCGCTCACCTGGCAATGGGGGAAGGGTGCCATCCGTTATTGCTAGCAATTACAAATCTAGTTATTTTTATTATTCTTCCACACATTTTGTCCATCGTGTTTCTAAGAATTGAGTGATCCAATATTGTTGGAACTATAACATAATGAGGACCCCCATTTGAAGTTGTGCACCTTGCTATGGAATGGTAAAAGATGGCCGTCGTTTCCATGGAAACAGCACAAATGCGAAAAAAATCAAAGTGTTCCAAACTGGAAGAAACTCCACAGGAATGGTAACTGGCATGTGCTGATTTCCAGTTTGACTTTGGAATGTTCAAAATGGCTGCCGTTACCATGGAAACAGCTAAAATATCAAAAATTCTAACTCTTTCGTTATAACATCCAACTGGATGAAACTTTATGAAAATGTTCTCCAGTATGCCTAGATGTCAAGACAATATTTGGATAGTTCAAAATGGCCGCCGTTGTCATGGAAACTGGGGCCAAATTTTGCATTGACCCTATGGAAAAATGCATAAAATCAGCATTTTTTCAGAGAGTAGTGCACCAAAGTCAATGAAACTGTATTGATATATAACATGACATGTGGCAAAGAGATGTACGCTTTTAGAATTTTGAAATTATCTACTGTAACCATGGTTGCAGCACAAATGTTCAAAATTTCCAAAAAAATCAAAATGCTGCAAACTGGATGAAACTTTACAGGAATAGTAACTGACATGTGCGGAGTTGCATTTTGAAGTTGGAATTTCCAAAATGGCAGCCGTAACCATGGAAACAGCAAAATTGTCCAAAATTTCAAAATGTTCCAAACCTAATGAAATTTTACAAAAATGATGACTTGCATGTGTATATGCACTCTTTGACTTTGAAATTTTCAAAATGGCTGCCGCTCGCCTGGCAATGGGGGGACGAGGGTGCCATCCGTTATTGCTAGCAATTACAAATCTAGTTTTTCTTCCACTTTTTTTGTCCAGCTTATATCTTGGAATTGGATGAACCAAATGTTATGGAACTATACCATAATGTTAACCAGCATGTGCAGATTTGCAATCGGGGTATGGCATTTTCAAAATGGCCACCGTTACCATGGAAACAGAACAAATGTGAAAAATAAAATTTTTGTTTTTGGTAAATAGTTTGAGTTTGCATGAACATAGAATCATCTAATTTTTATATATTATTAGTGTCCACTATATACACGTTTTAGGGGATTTTGAGAAGCTTTGGAACTACTATATTGCCATGGAAACTAAATACATTTAGCATTAAACCCTATGGGAAAACCTTAAAGTAGCATATACTCCGTTAACAAGGAAGGTCTAACTTAATGAAACTACATGGATATGTAACATGGCATGTTTCAAAGTTGCACCTGTCTTTGGAATTTTGGGATTGGTAACCGTTACCATGGAAACAGCAAAAATTTCAAAAGTTTCAAATTGCTCCAAACTTTATGAAATTTTACAACAATGTTGATAGACATTTGTAGAAACGCTCTTTGACTTTGGAATTTTCAAAATGGCTGCCGCTCACCTGGCAATAGGGGAAGGGTGCCATCCGTTATTGCTAGCAATTACAAATCTAGTTATGGCACCCTCAACGGATGTTGGGGTGACATATTGTTATTCTACGTTTCTTTTTTTTCTTATTATGGCACCCTCAACGGAGTTGGGGTGACATATTGTTATTGTACGTTTCTTTTTATGGCACCCTCAACGGAGTTGGGGTGACGTATTGTTATTGTACGTTTCTTTTTTTCCTTATTTTTATTATTCTTCTTCAACACTTTTTGTCCACACAGTTTCTCGGAATTGTATGGACCAATGTTGATAGAACTATACCATAATGTGGACCAGCATATGAAGTTGTGCACCTGACTTTGGAATGGTCAAGATGGCTGCCGTTTCCATGGAAACTGCAAAAATCCGAAAATATTCAAAGTGTTCCAAATTGGAAGAAACTCCACAGGAATGGTAACTGGCATGAGATGATTTGCAGTTTGACTTTGGAATTTCCAAAATGGCTGCCGTTACCATGGAAACAGCTCAAATATCAAAAATTCTAACTCTTTCATTATAACATCCAGCTACATGAAACTTTATGAAAATGTGACCCAGTATGCCAAGATGTCAAAACAATATTTGGATAGTTCAAAATGGCCGCCGTTGTCATGGAAACTAGGGCCAAGTTTTGCATTGACCCTATGGAAAAATGCATAAAATCAGCATTTTCTCAGAGAATAGTGCAGCAAAGTAAATGAAACTGTATTGATATATAACATGACATGTGGCAATGAGATGTCTGCTTTTAGAATTTTGGAATTATCTACTGTAACCATGGTTGCAGCACAAATGTTCAAAATTTCCAAAAAAAATAAAGTGCTGCAAACTGGATGAAACTTTACAGAAATAGTGGCTGACATGTGCGGAGTTGCATTTTGAAGTTGGAATTTCCAAAATGGCCGCCGTAACTATGGAAACAGCAAAATTGTCCAAAATTTCAAAATGCTCCAAACCTAATGAAATTTTACAAAAATGATGACTTGCATGTGTAGATGCACTCTTTGACTTTGGAATTTTCAAAATGGCTGCCGCTCGCCTGGCAATGGGGGGACAAGGGTGCCATCCGTTATTGCTAGCAATTACAAATCTAGTTTTTCTTATTTTTATTCTTCCACACATTTTGTCCACGCTATTTCTCGGAATTGGTCAGACCAATGTTGATGGAACTATACCATAATATGAACCGCCATGTGAAGTTGTGCAAGAGACATTGGAATGGTAAAAAATGGCCGCCGTTACCATGGAAACTAAAAAAATGTAAAAAAAAATCCAAATTCTAAATCTTTCGTTATAAGAGCCAACCTAATGAAACTTTATGTAAATGTTGGCAGTGGTGCCCTGAGGTACCAACAGTACTTAGCTTCTGCAAAATCTCTACCATTGCCATGGAAACTGGAGAAAAGTTTAACATTGAACCTATGGGAAAAAACATCAAACCAGTCTTTTCTTAAGGAATATAAGATCAAATTCAAAGAAACTTTTTGAATATATAACATGGCATAAGTCGATGTTGAAACTGTAGTTGGAATTTTCGAAATGAACACTGTTACCATGGAAACTGCAAAAATGTAAAAAAATCTCAAAATGCGCCAAACTTAATGAAACTCATTATAAATGATCAATGTCAAGTAAAGATAACACATTGGACTTCGGAATTTCCAAAATGGCCGCCGTTGCCATGGAAACTACAAAAAATTCAAAAATTTCAAAATGCTCCAAAATTAAGGAAACTTTACAACAATGTTAACAGACATCTATAGATGCGGTCTTTGACTTTGAAATTTTCAAAATGGCTGCCGCTCACCTGGCAATAGGGGAAGGGTGCCATCCGCTATTGCTTGCAATGGCAAATCTAGTTATGTCACCCGATCGACAATGTCGGGTGACATATTGCTTTTCTTATGTTTCTTTGTTATTATGGCACCCTCAACGGAGTTGGGGTGACGTATTGTTATTCTACGTTTCTTTTTTTTCTTATTATTATTATTTTTCTTCTTGCAACAAATTTTGTCCAGGTGATTTCTCGAAATCCAATGGACCAATGTTGATGGAACTCTACTATAGTAAGGACCCCCAGGTGCAGAGTTGCAGGAAGCATGGAATGGTTCAAGATGGCTACCGTTTCCATGGAAACAGAACAAATGTGAAAAAATCCAGTTTTTTGTTTTGGTGAACTGTTTGGATATGCTTTATCTCAGAATCATTATGTTTTAATAAAATGTAGGTGCCCACTATATACAGGTGTTGGATGATTTTGGTGATCATTGGAACTACTATGTTGCCATGGAAACTACACCAAAAATTTCGAAATTCTCAAAATGCTCCAAACTTCAGGAAACTTCACAGTAACGATGAGCAACATTGGAAGATGTGGCATTTGGCGTTGGAATTTCCAAAATATCTGTTGTTACCTTGGAAACAATGCAAAAAGGTCAAAACTTTGAATTTTCACAGAACATTCCAGAACATCAATGTTAAATTCATTCTAGAGACATTAAATAGTATATGTTTATGGAGGGCAAAAAATTGCAGCGGGGGTTTGACTTTGGAATATTCAAAATGGCCGCCGTTACCATGGAAACAGCAAAAATATGAAAAACTTCAAAATGCTTCAAATTTAAGGAAACTTATAACAAATGTTGCCTAGCTTATGTAGACTTGACTTTTGAGTTTGGAATTTTCAAAATGGCCGCCGTTACCATGGAAACAGCATAATTATCCAAAATTTCAAAATGCTTCAAACTTAATGAAACTTTGCAAAAATGTTACTAGACATCTGTAGATGCACTATTTGACTTTGGAATTTTCAAAATGGCTGCCGCTCACCTGGCAATGGGGGAAGGGTGCCATCCGTTATTGCTAGCAATTACAAATCTAGTTTTTATTATTCTTCTTCAACACTTTTTGTCCACACAGTTTCTCGGAATTGTATGGACCAATGTTGATGGAACTATACCATAATGTGGACCAGCATATGAAGTTGTGCACTTGACCTTGGAATGGTCAAGATGGCTGCCGTTTCCATGGAAACTGCAAAAATCCGAAAATATTCAAAGTGTTCCAAACTGGAAGAAACTCAATAGGAATGGTAACTGGCATGAGATGATTTGCAGTTTGACTTTGGAATTTCTAAAATGGCTGCCGTTACCATGGAAACAGCTCAAATATCAAAAATTCTAACTCTTTCATTATAACATCCAGCTGGATGAAACTTTATGAAAATGTGACCCAGTATGCAAAGATGTCAAAACAATATTTGGATAGTTCAAAATGGCCGCCGTTGTCATGGAAACTGGGGACAAGTTTTGCATTGACCCTATGGAAAAATGCATAAAATCAGCATTTTCTCAGAGAGTGGTGCACCAAAGAAAATGAGACTGTATTGATATATAACATGACATGTGGCAATGAGATGTCTGCTTTTAGAATTTTGGAATTATCTACTGTAACCATGGTTGCAGCACAAATGTTCAAAATTTTCAAAAAAAATTAAAGTGCTGCAAACTGGATGAAACTTTACAGGAATAGTGACTGACATGTGCGGAGTTGCATTTTGAAGTTTGAATTTCCAAAATGGCCGCCGTAACCATGGAAACAGCAAAATTGTCCAAAATTTCAAAATGCTCCAAACTTAATGAAATTTTACAAAAATGATGACTTGCATGTGTAGATGCACTCTTTGACTTTGGAATTTCACAAATGGCTGGCGCTCGCCTGGCAATGGGGGGACGAGGGTGCCATCCGTTATTGCTAGCAATTACAAATCTAGTTATTATTATTCTTCCACCTTTTTTTGTCCGACAGGTTTTTTGGAGTAAAATGGAACCAATCTTAATGATAATTCACTATAAGGAGGAACACAAAATTTCGGGTTGCAGTAGGGTCTAAGACCATGAAAAATGGCTGCCGTTTCCATGGAAACGGAACAATTGTGAAAAATTCCAGTTTTTGGTTTTGTGAATAATTTAGAGATGCTTAAACTCAGAATCATCATATTTTATCACAATGTAGGTGCCAGCCATATATTGGTTTTGGATGATATTAGCAATCATTGGAACCACTATGTTGCCATGGAAACTACCCCAAAAATTTCAAAAATTTCAAAATGCTCCAAATTTTTTCAAACTTCATAGTAACGATGAGCAACTTTGGTAGATGCGTAATTTGGCGTTGGAATTTCCGAAATGTCTGCCGTTACCATGGAAACAGTGCATAAGTGTCAAAATGCTCTAAAAACCTAAGGGTTTGGTGAATAATTTTGGTATGCTAGAACTTGAAATCATCAAATTTTTACACAATACAGTTGTCCACTATATACAGCTTTTGAATGATTTTGACAATCATTGGAACTCTTCTGTTACCATGGATACAGGACCAAATATTTCAAAAATTTCAAAATGCTCCTAAATTGATCAAACTTAATAGGATTGTTGACTGGCAAGTCTGGATGAAACTTTTGACTTTGGAATTTCCAAAATGGCCACCGTTGCCATGGAAACTGCAAAAGAGTCAAAATTTCTCAAAATGCTTTTAACTTAATGAAACTTGATATTATTGTTAACTGGCAAGTACAGATGAGACTTTTGACTTTGAAATTTTCAAAATGGCTGCCGTTGCCATGGAAACAGCAGAAATGTGAATTTTTTTAAAATGCTCTGAATGTACTGAAAATTTACAGAAAGATGTATTGCCATGAATATATGTGCATTCACTGGTAAACCATTTTGAAATGGCTGCCGGTTAGTGGCAATAGGGGAAGGGTGACATCCGCTATTGCTTGCAATGGCAATTCTAGTTATTTTTATTTTTCTTCCACACATTTTGTCCGCACGAGTTCTCGGAATTGAACGGACCAATGTTTATGGAACTCAACTATAATGAGGAACCCCATTTGAAGTTGTGCACCTTGCTATGGAATGGTAAAAGATGGCCGCCGTTTCCATGGAAACAGCACAAATGCGAAAAAAATCAAAGTGTTCCAAACTGGAAGAAACTCCACAGGAATGTTAACTGGCATCTCCTGATTTCCAGTTTGACTTTGGAATTTTCAAAATGGCTGCCGTTACCATGGAAACAGCTAAAATATCAAAAATTCTAACTCTGTCATTATAAGATCCAGCTGGATGAAACTTTATGAAAATGTTCTCCAGTATGCCAAGATGTCAAGACAATATTTGGATAGTTCAAAATGGCCGCCGTTGTCATGGAAACTGGGGCCCAGTTTTGCATTGACCCTATGGAAAAATGCATAAAATCAGCATTTTCTCAGAGAGTAGTGCACCAAAGTAAATGAAACTGTATTGATATATAACATGACATGTGGCAATGAGACGTACGCTTTTAGAATTTTGGAATTATCTACTGTAACCATGGTTGCAGCACAAATGTTCAAAATTTCCAAAAAAAAATAAGTGCTGCAAACTGGATGAAACTTTACAGGAATAGTGACTGACATGTGCAGAGTTCCATTTTGAAGTTGGAATTTCCAAAATGGACGCCGTAACCATGGAAACAGCAAAAATATCAAAATTTTCAAAATGCTTCAAACTTAATGAAATTTTGCAAAAATGATGATTTGCATGTGTAGATGCACTCTTTGACTTTGAAATTTTCAAAATGGCTGCCGCTCGCCTGGCAATAGGGGGACGAGGGTGCCATCCGTTATTGCTAGCAATTACAAATCTAGTTATGGCACCCTCAACGGAGTTGGGGTGACATATTGTTATTGTTCGTTTCTTTTTTTTCTTATTTTTATTCTTCCACACATTTTGTCCACGCTATTACTCGGAATTGGTCAGACCAATGTTGATGGAACTATACCATAATATGAACCTCCATGTGAAGTTGTGCAAGAGACATTGGAATGGTAAAAAATGGCCGCCGTTACCATGGAAACTGCAAAAATGTAAAAAAAAATCCAAATTCTAAATCTTTTATTATAAGAGCCAACCTAATGAAACTTTATGTAAATGTTGGCAGTGGTGCCCTGAGGTACCAACAGGACTTAGCTTCTGCAAAATCTGTACCATTGCCATGGAAACTGGAGAAAAGTTTAACATTGAACCTATGGGAAAAAACATCAAACCTGCCTTTTCTAAAGGAATATAAGATCAAACTCAAAGAAACTTTATGTATATATAACATGGCATAAGTCGATATTGAAACTGTTGTTGGAATTTTCAAAATGGACACCGTTACCATGGAAACAGCAAAAATGTCCAAAAATCTCAAAATGCTCCAAACTAAATAAAACTCATTATAAATGACCAATGGCAAGTAAAGATTAGACTTTTGATTTCAGAATTTCCAAAATGGCCGCCGTTGCCATGGAAACAACAAAAATTTCAAAATCTTCAAAATGCTCCAAAATTGAGGAAACTTAACAACAATGTTATTAAACATCTGTAGATAAGGTCTTTAACTTTGGAATTTTCAAACTGGCTGCAGTTTAGTGGCAATGTGGGAAGGGTGCCATCCGCTATTGCTTGCAATGGCAAATCTAGTTATTTTTATTATTCTTCCACACATTTTGTCCATCGTGTTTCTAAGAATTGAGTGATCCAATATTGTTGGAACTATAACATAATGAGGACCCCCATTTGAAGTTGTGCACCTTGCTATGGAATTGTAAAAGATGGCCGCCGTTTCCATGGAAACAGCACAAATGCGAAAAAAATCAAAGTGGTCCAAACTGGAAGAAACTCCACAGGAATGTTAACTGGCATGTGCTGATTTCCAGTTTGACTTTGGAATTTTCAAAATGGCTGCCGTTACCATGGAAACAGCTAAAATATCAAAAATTCTAACTCTTTCGTTATAACATCCAACTGGATGAAACTTTATGAAAATGTTCTCCAGTATGCCAAGATGTCAAGACAATATATGGATAGTTCAAAATGGCCGCCGTTGTCATGGAAACTGGGGCCAAGTTTTGCATTGACCCTATGGAAAAATGCATAAAATCAGCATTTTCTCAGAGAGTAGTGCACCAAAGTCAATGAAACTGTATTGATATATAACATGACATGTGGCAATGAGATGTACGCTTTTAGAATTTTGGAATTATCTACTGTAACCATGGCTGCAGCACAAATGTTCAAAATTTCCAAAAAAAATAAAGTGCTACAAACTGGATGAAACTTTACAGGAATAGTGACTGACATGTGCGGAGTTGCATTTTGAAGTTGGAATTTCCAAAATGGCCGCCGTAACCATGGAAACAGCAAAATAGTCCAAAATTTCAAAATGCTCCAAACTCAATGAAATTTTGCAAAAATGATAATTTGCAAGTGTAGATGCACTCTTTGACTTTGGAATTTCCAAAATGGCTGCCGCTCGCCTGGCAATGGGGGACGAGGGTGCCATCCGTTATTGCTAGCAATTACAAATCTAGTTTTTCTTATTATTATGGCACCCTCAACGGAGTTGGGGTGACGTATTGTTATTGTACGTTTCTTTTTTTTTTCTTATTATGGCACCCTAAACGGAGTTTGGGTGACATATTGTTATTCTACGTTTCTTTTTTTCTTATTATTTTTCTTCCACTTTTTTTGTCCAGCTTATATCTTGGAATTGGATCAACCAAATATTATGGAACTATACCATAATGTTAACCAGCATGTGCAGATTTGCAATCGGGGTATGGCATTTTCAAGATGGCCACCGTTACCATGGAAACAGAACAAATGTGAAAAATAAAATTTTTGTTTTTGGTGAATAATTTGAGTATGCATGAACATAGAATCATCTAATTTTTATATATTATTAGTGTCCACTATATACAAGTTTTAGGGGATTTTGAGAAGCTTTGGAACTACTATATTGCTATGGAAACTAAATACATTTAGCATTAAACCCTATGGGAAAACCTTAAAGTAGCATATACTCCGTTAACAAGGAAGGTCAAACTCAATGAAACTACATGGGTATGTAACATGGCATGTTTCAAAGTGGCACCTGTCTTTGGAATTTTGGAATTGGTAACCGTTACCATGGAAACAGCAAAAATTTCAAAAGTTTCAAATTGCTCCAAACTTTATGAAATTTTACAACAATGTTGATAAACATTTGTAGATACGCTCTTTGACTTTGGAATTTTCAAAATGGCTGCCGCTCACCTGGCAATAGGGGAAGGGTGCCATCCGTTATTGCTAGCAATTACAAATCTAGTTATGGCACCCTCAACGGAGTTGGGGTGACATATTGTTATTCTACGTTTCTTTTTTTTCTTATTATGGCACCCTCAACGGAGTTGGGGTGACATATTGTTATTCTACGTTTCTTTTTTTTCTTATTTTTCTTCCACACATTTTGTCCACGCGAGTTCTTGGAATCCAATGCACCAATGTTGATGGAACTCTACTATAATGAAGACCCCCATGTGAAGTTGTGCACCTTGATATGGAATGGTAAAAAATGGCCGCCGTTTCCATGGAAACAGCAAAAATACGAAAAAAATCAAAGTGCTCCAAACTGGAAGAAACTCCACAGGAATGTTAACTGGCATGTGCTGATTTCCAGTTTGACTTTGGAATTTTCAAAATGGCTGCCGTTACCATGGAAACAGCTAAAATATCAAAAATTCTAACTCTTTCGTTATAAGATCCAACTGGATGAAACTTTATGAAAATGTTCTCCAGTATGCCAAGATGTCAAGACAATATTTAGATAGTTCAAAATGGCCGCCGTTGTCATGGAAACTGGGGCCAAGTTTTGCATTGACCCTATGGAAAAATGCATAAAATCAGCATTTTCTCACAGAGTAGTGAACCAAAGTCAATGAAACTGTATTGATATAAAACATGACATGTGGCAATGAGATGTCTGCTTTTAGAATTTTGGAATTATCTACTGTAACCATGGTTGCAGCACAAATGTTCAAAATTTCCAAAAAAAATTAAGTGCTGCAAACTGGATGAAACTTTACCGGAATAGTGACTGACATGTGCAGAGTTGCATTTTGAAGTTGGAATTTCCAAAATGGCCGCCGTAACCATGGAAACAGCAAAATTGTTCAAAATTTCTAAATGTTCCAAGCTTAATGAAATTTTGCAAAAATGATAACTTGCAGGTGTAGATGCACTCTTTGACTTTGGAATTTCCAAAATGGCTGCCGCTCGCCTGGCAATGGGGGGACGAGGGTGCCATCCGTTATTGCTAGCAATTACAAATCTAGTTATGGCACCCTCAACGGAGTTGGGGTGACGTATTGTTATTCATCGATTCTTTTTTTCCTTATTCTTCTTCCACACATTTTGTCCACGCAGTTTCTTGGAATTGAGTTGACCAATGTTGATGGAAGTATACCACAATGTGCACCAGCATGTGAAGTTGTGCACCTGACTTTGGAATGGTCAAAATGGCTGCCGTTTCCATGGAAACAGCAAAAATCCGAAAATATGCAAAGTGTTCCAAACTGCACGAAACTTCACTTAAATATTAACAGGCATGGCTTGAGCTGCATTTTGATCTTGGAATTTTCAAAATGGCTACCGTTACCATGGAAACAGCTAAAATATAAAAAATTCTAACTCTGTCGTTATAAGACCCAACTGGATGAAACTTTATAAAAATGTAACCCAGTATGCCAAGATGCCAAGACGATATTTGGAAACTCCAAAATGGCCACCGTTGTCATGGAAACTGGGGACAAGTTTAACATTGACCCTATGGAAAAATGCATAAAATCAGCATTTTCTCAAAGAGTATTGCACCAAAGTAAATGAAACTGTATTGATATATAACATGACTTGTGGCAATGAGATGTCTGCTTTTAGAATTTTGGAATTATCTACTGTAACCATGGTTGCAGCACAAATGTTCAAAATTTCCAAAAAAAAATAAAGTGCTGCAAACTGCATGAAACTTTAAAGGAATAGTAACTGACATGTGCAGAGTTTCATTTTGAAGTTGGAATTTCCAAAATGGCCGCCGTAACCATGGAAACAACAAAATTGTCCAAAATTACAAATTGCTCCAAACTTAATGAAATTTTACAAAAATGATAACTTGTATGAATAGATGCACTTTTTGACTTTTGAATTTTCAAAATGGCTGCCGCTCGCCTGGCAATAGGGGGACGAGGGTGCCATCCGTTATTGCTAGCAATTACAAATCTAGTTATTTTTATTATTCTTCCACACATTTTGTCCATCGTGTTTCTAAGAATTGAGTGATCCAATGTTGTTGGAACTATAACATAATGAGGACCCCCATTTGAAGTTGTGCACCTTGCTATGGAATGGTAAAAGATGGCCGCCGTTTCCATGGAAACAGCACAAATGCGAAAAAAATCAAAGTGGTCCAAACTGGTAGAAATTCCACAGGAATGTTAACTGGCATGTGCTGATTTCCAGTTTGACTTTGGAATTTTCAAAATGGCTGCCGTTACCATGGAAACAGCTAAAATATCAGAAATTCTAACTCTTTCGTTATAACATCCAACTGGATGAAACTTTATGAAAATGTTCTCCAGTATGCCAAGATGTCAAGACAATATTTCGATAGTTCAAAATGGCCGCCGTTGTCATGGAAACTAGGGCCAAGTTTTGCATTGACCCTATGGAAAAATGCATAAAATCAGCATTTTCTCAGAGAGTTGTGCACCAAAGTTAATGAAACTGTATTGATATATAACATGACATGTGGCAAAGAGATGTACGCTTTTAGAATTTTGGAATTATCTACTGTAACCATGGTTGCAGCACAAATGTTCAAAATTTCCAAAAAAATTAAAATGCTGCAAACTGGATGAAACTTTACAGGAATAGTAACTGACATGTGCGGAGTTGCATTTTGAAGTTGGAATTTCCAAAATGGCTGTCGTAACCATGGAAACAGCAAAATTGTCCAAAATTTCAAAATGCTCCAAACTTAATGAAATTTTACAAAAATGATGACTTGCATGTGTAGATGCACTCTTTGACTTTGAAATTTTCAAAATGGCTGCCGCTCGCCTGGCAATAGGGGGACGAGGGTGCCATCCGTTATTGCTAGCAATTACAAATCTAGTTTTTATTATTTTTCTTCCACCTAATTTTGTCCAGGAGATTTCTGGAAATCCAATGGACCAAAGTTGATGGAACTCTATTATATAGAGGACCCTTAGGTGAAGAGTTGCAGGCACCATGGAATGGTTCAAGATGGCTGCCGTTACCATGGAAACGGAACAAATGTGAAAAAATCTAGTTTTTTGTTTTGGTGAACTGTTTGGATATGCTTTAACTCAGAATCATTATATTTTAATACAATGTAGGTGCCCACTATATACAGGTGTTGGATGATTTTGGTGATCATTGGAACTACTATGTTGCCATGGAAACTACACCAAAAATTTCGAAATTTTCAAAATGCTCCAAAATTCAGGAAACTTCACAGAAACGATGAGCAACATTGGAAGATGTGGAATTTGGCGTTGGAATTTCCAAAATATCTGTTGTTACCTTGGAAACAATGCAAAAAGGTCAAAACTTTGAATTTTCACAGAACATTCCAGAACATCAATGTTAAATTTATTCTAGAGACATTAAATGGTATATGATTATGGAGGAACAAAATTGCAGCAGGGGTTTGACTTTGGAATATTCAAAATGGCCACCGTTACCATGGAAACAGCAAAAATATGAAAAACTTCAAAATGCTTTAAATTTAATAAAACTTATAACAAATGTTGCCTAGCTTATGTAGACTTGACTTTTGAGTTTGGAATTTTCAAAATGGCCGCCGTTACCATGAAAACAGCAAAAATATCCAAAATTTCAAAATGCTTCAAACTTGATGAAACTTTGCAAAAATGTTACTAGACATCTATAGATGCACTATTTGACTTTGGAATTTTCAAACTGGCTGCCGCTCACCTGGCAATAGGGGAAGGGTGCCATCCGTTATTATAAACAGCAATTACAAATCTAGTTTTTATTATTTTTCTTCCACACATTTTGTCCAGGAGTTTTATGGAAATCCATTGGACCAAAGTTGATAGAAGTCTTTTATATTAAGGATCCTTAGGTGAAGAGTTGCAGGCACCATGGAATGGTTCAAGATGGCTGCCGTTTCCATGGAAACTGCAAAAATGTGAAAAATTTTCAAAATTCAAAATTCTTCATTATAAGACCCAAGTGGATGAAACTTTGTGGAAGTGTTACCTGATATGCCTAGATGTGCATGAAATATCAAGAGGTTCCAAAATGGCCGCCATTGTCATGGAAACAGGGCGAAAGTTTAACATTGACCATATGGGAAAACACATAAAAGCTATATTTTCTTGAAGAATATAGCATCAATCCCAATGAAACTTTATAGATATGTAACATGGCATGTACCAATGTTGCACCTGTCTTTTGAATTTTGGAAATGGTAACTGTTACCATGGAAACAGCAAAAATATCCAAAATTTTAAAATGCTTCAAACTTGATGAAACTTTGCAAAAATGTTACTAAACATCTGTAGATGCACTATTTGACTTTGGAATTTTCAAAATGGCTGCCGCTCACCTGGCAATAGGGGAAGGGTGCCATCCGTTATTGCTAGCAATTACAAATCTAGTTATGTCACCCGATCGACAATGTCGGGTGACATATTGCTTTTCTTATGTTTCTTTGTTATTATTATTATTCTTCCACCTTTTTTTGTCCGACAGGTTTTTTGGAGTAAAATGGAACCAATCTTAATGATAATTCACTATAAGGAGGAACACAATATTTCGGGTTGCAGTAGGGTCTAAGACCATAAAAAATGGCTGCCGTTTCCATGGAAACGGAACAATTGTGAAAAATTCCAGTTTTTGGTTTTGTGAATAATTTAGAGATGCTTAAACTCAGAAGCATCATATTTTATCACAATGTAGGTGTCAGCCATATATTGGTTTTGGATGATATTGGCAATCATTGGAACCACTATGTTGCCATGGAAACTACACCAAAAATTTCAAAAATTTCAAAATGCTCCAAATTTTTTGAAACTTCATAGTAACGATGAGCAACTTTGGTAGATGCGTAATTTGGCGTTGGAATTTCCAAAATGTCTGCCGTTACCATGGAAACAGTGCATAAGTGTCAAAATGCTCTAAAAACCCCAGGGTTTGGTAAATAATTTTGGTATGCTAGAACTTGAAATCATCAAATTTTTACACAATATAGTTGTCCACTATATACAGCTTTTGAATGATTTTGACAATCATTGGAACTCTTCTGTTACCATGGATACAGGACCAAATATTTCAAAAATTTCAAAATGCTCCTAAGTTGATCAAACTTAATATGATTGTTGACTGGCAAGTCTGGATGAGACTTTTGACTTTGGAATTTCCAAAATGGCCACCGTTGCCATGGAAACTGCAAAAAAGTAAAAAATTCTCTAAATGCTTTGAACTTAATGAAACTTGATATTATTGTTAACTGGCATGTATAGATGAGACTTTTGACTTCAAAATTTTCAAAATGGCTGCCGTTGCCATGGAAACAGCAGAATTGTGAAATTTTTTAGAATGCTCTCAATGTACTGAAAATTTACAGAAAGATGTATTGCCATGCATATATGTGCATTCACTGTTAAACAATTTTGAAATGGCTGCCGCTTAGTGGCAATTGGGGGAAGGGTGACATCCGCTATTGCTTGCAATGGCAATTCTAGTTCTTATTATTTTTCTTCCACCGATTTTGTCCAGCTTATTTCTCGGAATCCAATGGACCAATGTTGGTTAAACTCTACTATAATAAGGACCACCATGATTAGTTGTGCAGTGGACTTTGACATGTGCATGATGGCTACCGTTACCATGGAAATTAAAAAAATGTAAAAAAATCCAGTTTTTTGTTTTCTCGAACTGTTTGGATAGACTTGAACTTAGAAACATTATATTTTAATACAATGTAGGTGCCCACTATATACAGGTATTGGATGATTTTGACACTCATTGGAACTACTATGTTGCCATGGAAACAACACCAAAAATTTCAAAAATATCAAAATGCTCAAAACTTAATGAAACTTCACATTAACGATGAGCAACATTGGAAGATGTGGAATTTGGCGTTGGAATTTCCAAAATATCTGTTGTTACCATAGAAATAATGCAAAAAGGTCAAAACTTTGAATTTTCACAGAACATTCCAGAACATCAATGTTAAATTTATTCTTGAGATATTAAATGGTATATGATGGTATATATGATTATGGAGGGAAAAAATTGCAGCGGGAGTTTGACTTTGGAATATTCAAAATGGCCGTCGTTACCATGGGAACAGCAAAATTATGAAAAACTTCAAAATGCTTTAAATTTAATGAAACTTATAACAAATGTTGCCTAGCTTATGTAGACTTAACTTTTGAGTTTCGAATTTTCAAAATGGCCGCCGTTGCCATGGAAACAGCAAAAATTTTCTAAATGGCTGCCGCTGGCCTGGCAATTGGGAAAGGGTGCCATCCGCTATTGCTTGCAATGGCAAATCTAGTTAAGTCACCAAAACGGAGTTTTGGGGACTTGATGTTTTTGTTCGGTTTCTTATTATTATTATGTCACCCGATCGACAATGTCGGGTGACATATTGCTTTTCTTATGTTTCTTTGTTATTATGTCACCCGATCGACAATGTCGGGTGACATATTGCTATTCCTCTGTTTCTTTTTCACTATTATTATTATTATTATTATTATTATTCTTCCACCTAATTTTGTCCGGCAGTTTTCTCAGAGCCAAAGGAACCAATCTGAATGATGGTGCACTATAACAAGGAACCCTGACTTTCCAGTTGCAGTGCAACTTTGGAACTAAAAAATGGCTGCCATCACCATGGAAACCGAAAAATAATGGAAAATTCCAGTTTTTGGTTTTGATGAATTATTTGGAAATGCTTTAACTTAGAATCATTATATTTTGATACAATGTAGGTGCCGGGCATATTCTGGTTTTGGATGATTTTGGCAATCATTGGAACTGCTATGTTGCCATGGATACTACATCAAAAATTTCAAAAATATGGAAATGCTCCAAATTTTATAAAACTTCACAGTAATGATGAGCAACATTGGTAGAGGTGGAATTTGGTGTTGCAATTTCGAAAATGTCTGCCGTTACCATGGAAACAATGCAAAACAGGTCAAAATGGTCCAAAAACCTTTAAGTGGCATTTACTTTCTTAAAATGGTAGGTCAAATTGATAGAAACTTTGATGGTATGGTCCCTCCCATGTACCAATGTGGTATATGCCATTCATTTTTGGGAACGGTCTCTGTTGCCATAGGAACCATCTAAATGTTAAAAATTTCAAAAATTTCAAAATGCTCCAAAATTGATGAAACTTAATATGATTGTACACTGACAAGTCTGAATGAGACTTTTGAAGTTGGAATTTCCAAAATGGGCACCGTTGCCATGGAAACTGCAGAAATGTCAAATATTTTCAAAATGCTCCAAACTTAATGAAACTTAATATTATTGTTAACTGGCATGGATAGATGAGACTTTTGACTTTGGAATTTTCAAAATGGCTGCCGTTGCCATGGAAACAGCAAAAATGTGAAATTTTCTAAAATGCTCTCGATGTACTGAAAATTTACAGAAAGATGTACTGCAATGCATATATATATATGTGCATTCACTGTTAAACAATTTTGAAATGGCTGCCGCTTAGTGGCCATTGGGGGAAGGGTGACATCCGCTATTGCTTGCAATGGCAATTCTAGTTATTATTATTCTTCCACCTTTTTTTGTCCGACAGGTTTTTTGGAGTAAAATGGAACCAATCTTAATGATAATTCACTATAAGGAGGAACACAAAATTTCGGGTTGCAGTAGGGTCTAAGACCATGAAAAATGGCTGCCGTTTCCATGGAAACGGAACAATTGTGAAAAATTCCAGTTTTTGGTTTTGTGAATAATTTAGAGATGCTTAAACTCAGAATCATCATATTTTATCACAATGTAGGTGCCAGCCATATATTGGTTTTGGATGATATTAGCAATCATTGGAACCACTATGTTGCCATGGAAACTACCCCAAAAATTTCAAAAATTTCAAAATGCTCCAAATTTTTTCAAACTTCATAGTAACGATGAGCAACTTTGGTAGATGCGTAATTTGGCGTTGGAATTTCCGAAATGTCTGCCGTTACCATGGAAACAGTGCATAAGTGTCAAAATGCTCTAAAAACCTAAGGGTTTGGTGAATAATTTTGGTATGCTAGAACTTGAAATCATCAAATTTTTACACAATACAGTTGTCCACTATATACAGCTTTTGAATGATTTTGACAATCATTGGAACTCTTCTGTTACCATGGATACAGGACCAAATATTTCAAAAATTTCAAAATGCTCCTAAATTGATCAAACTTAATAGGATTGTTGACTGGCAAGTCTGGATGAAACTTTTGACTTTGGAATTTCCAAAATGGCCACCGTTGCCATGGAAACTGCAAAAGAGTCAAAATTTCTCAAAATGCTTTTAACTTAATGAAACTTGATATTATTGTTAACTGGCAAGTACAGATGAGACTTTTGACTTTGAAATTTTCAAAATGGCTGCCGTTGCCATGGAAACAGCAGAAATGTGAATTTTTTTAAAATGCTCTGAATGTACTGAAAATTTACAGAAAGATGTATTGCCATGAATATATGTGCATTCACTGGTAAACCATTTTGAAATGGCTGCCGGTTAGTGGCAATAGGGGAAGGGTGACATCCGCTATTGCTTGCAATGGCAATTCTAGTTATGTCACCCGATCGACAATGTCGGGTGACATATTGCTATTCCTCTGTTTCTTTTTCACTATTATTATTATGTCACCCGATCGACAATGTCGGGTGACATATTGCTTTTCTTATGTTTCTTTGTTATTATTATTATTCTTCCACCTTTTTTTGTCCGACAGGTTTTTTGGAGTAAAATGGAACCAATCTTAATGATAATTCACTATAAGGAGGAACACAAAATTTCGGGTTGCAGTAGGGTCTAAGACCATAAAAAATGGCTGCCGTTTCCATGGAAACGGAACAATTGTGAAAAATTCCAGTTTTTGGTTTTGTGAATAATTT
This sequence comes from Mytilus edulis, assembly GCF_963676685.1. Lineage (NCBI taxonomy): Eukaryota > Metazoa > Mollusca > Bivalvia > Mytilida > Mytilidae > Mytilus > Mytilus edulis. Next base: position 42,822 of record NW_027267905.1, read on the forward strand.
AGAGATGCTTGAACTCAGTATCATCATATTTTATCACAATGTAGGTGCCAGCCATATATTGGTTTTGGATGATATTGGCAATCATTGGAACCACTATGTTGCCATGGAAACTACCCCAAAAATTTCAAAAATTTCAAAATGCTCCAAATTTTTTGAAACTTCATAGTAACGATGAGCAACTTTGGTAGATGGGTAATTTGGCGTTGGAATTTCCAAAATGTCTGCCGTTACCATGGAAACAGTGCATAAGTGTCAAAATGCTCTAAAAACCTCAAGGTTTGGTAAATAATTTTGGTATGCTAGAACTTGAAATCATCAAATTTTTACACAATATAGTTCTCCACTATATACAGGTTTTGAATGATTTTGACAATCATTGGAACTCTTCTGTTACCATGGATACAGGACCAAATATTTCAAAAATTTCAAAATGCTCCTAAATTGATCAAACTTAATATGATTGTTGACTGGCAAGTCTGGATGATACTTTTGACTTTGGAATTTCCAAAATGGCCACCGTTGCCATGGAAACGGCAAAAAAGTCAAAAATTCTCAAAATGCTTTGAACTTAATGAAACTTGATATTATTGTTAACTGCCAAGTACAGATGAGACTTTTGACTTTGAAATTTTCAATATGGCTGCCGTTGCCATGGAAACAGCAGAATTGTGAAATTTTTTAAAATGCTCCCAATGTACTGAAAATTTACAGAAAGATGTATTGCCATGCATATATCTGCATTCACTGTTAAACAATTTTGAAATGGCTGCCGCTTAGTGGCAATAGGGGGAAGGGTGACATCCGCTATTGCTTGCAATGGCAATTCTAGTTATTATTATGGCACCCTCAACGGAGTTGGGGTGACATATTGTTATTCTACGTTTCTTTTTTTCTTATTATTTTTTTTCTTCCACTTTTTTTTGTCCAGCTTATATCTTGGAATTTTATGAACCAATGGTAATGGAACTTAACCATAATGTTGACCAGCATGTGCAGATTTGCAATCGGGATATGGCATTTTCAAGATGGCCGCAGTTACCATGGAAACGGAACAAATGTGAAAAAATACAGTTTTTCGTTTTGGTGAACTGTTTGGATATGCTTTAAGTCAGAATCATTATATTTTAATACAATGTAGGTGCCCACTATATACAGGTGTTGGATGATTTTGGCACTCATTGGAACTACTATGTTGCCATGGAAACTACTCCAAAAAATTCAAAAATCTCAAAATGTTCCAAACTTGATGAAACTTCACAGTAACGATGAGCAACATTGGAAGATGTGGAATTTGGCGTTGGAATTTCCAAAATCGCTGTTGTTACCATGGAAACAATGCAAAAAGGTCAAAACTGTGAATTTTCACAGAACATTCTAGAACATCAATGTTTAATTTATTCTAGAGACATTAAATGGTATATGATTGTATATGATTATGGAGGGAAAAAATTGCAGCGGGGGTTTGACCTTGGAATTTTCAAAATGGCCGCCGTTACCATGGAAACAGCAAAAATACAAAAAAATTCAAAATGCTTCAAATTTATTGAAACTTGTAACAAATGTTGCTCAGCTAATGTAGACTTGACTTTTGAGTTTGGAATTTCCAAAATGGCCGCCGTTACCATGGCTACCGCTCACCTGGCAATAGGGGAAGGGTGCCATCCGCTATTGCTTGCAATCGCAAATCTAGTTATTATTATTATTCTTCCACCTAATTTTGTCCGGCAGTTTTCTCAGAGCCAAAGGGACCAGTCTGAATGATGGTGCACTATAACAAGGAACCCTAACTTTCCAGTTGCAGTGCAACTTTGGAACTAAAAAATGGCTGCCATCACCATGGAAACGGAAAAATGGTGAAAAAATATAATTTTGGAGTTAGGTGAATTGTTTGAGAATGCTTAACCTTAAAATCTTTAGATTTTAATACAATGTAGGTGCCCACTATATACTGCTTTGGGATGATTTTGGCAATCATTGGAACTGCTATGTTGCCATGGATACTACACCAAAAATTTCCAAAATATTGAAATGCTCCAAATTTTATAAAACTTCACAGTAACGATGAGCAACATTGGTAGAGGTGGAATTTGGCGTTGGAATTTCGAAAATGTCTGCCGTTACCATGGAAACAATGCAAAACAGGTCAAAATGGTCCAAAAACCTTAAAGTGCCATTTACTTTCTTAAAATGGTAGGTCAAATTGATTGAAACTTTGATGGTATGGTCCCTCCCATGTACCAATGTGGTATATGCCATTAAATTTTGGGAATGGTCTTTGTTGCCATAGGAACCATCACAAATGTCAAAAATTTCAAAAATTTCAAAATGCTTCAAAATTGATGAAACTTGATATGATTGTTGACTATCAAGTCTACATATGACTTTTGAAGTTGGAATTTCCAAAATGGCCACGGTTGCCATGGAAACTGCAAAAATGTCAAAAATTCTCAAAATGATTTTAACTAAATGAAATTTGATATTATTGGTACCTGACAAGTAAAGATGAGACTTTTGACTTTGAAATTTTCAAAATGGCTGCCGTTGCCATGGAAACGGTATAAATGTGAAATACTTTAAAATGCACTGAATATACTGAAAATTTACAAAAAGATGAATAGCCATGCATATTTGTGCATTTACTGTTAAACAAGTTTGAAATGGCTGCCGCTTAGTGGCAATGGGGGGAAGGGTGACATCCGCTATTGCTTGCAATGGCAATTCTAGTTATTATTCTTATTTTTCTTTTTCTAACCCCTAAAACGGTCCTACCATTTTCTTGGAAGGAGTAGAGGATGGAAATTTTATATTTTTTCTGGGTAAGGGTCTGCATCATGGGGGGTGCAGAACCCAATGTCCATGATACCAGGGTGTCATCTTGGCATAATTAGGGGGGCTCAAAGATGGGTGGGGTTAATTTTTTTTTACATTTTCTAAATTTTCCACTGTATGGAGAGTAGATGGAATTATATATTCTCTTATGAATATTTAGAGACACATGTCTGCTTCAACTTGGCACTAATTTTATTTCAGTAGGGGGTCTCCATGGCATAATTTGAGGGGGGTGAATTTTCATGGAATATTCTAGAACATCAATGTTAAATTTGTTCTAGAGACATTTCATGGTATATGATGGTATATAATTATGGAGTGAACAATTTGCAGCAGAAGTGACACTTTGGAATTTTCAAAATGGCCGCCGTAACCATGGAAACAGCAAAAATAAGAAAAACATCAAAATGCTTCAAATTAAATGAAACTTATAACATATGTTGTGAAGCTAATGTAGACTTCACTTTTTAGTTCGAAATTTCCAAAATGGCCGCCGTTGCCATGGAAACTCCAAAAATGTGAAAATTTTCAAAAAGCTTCAAAGTTGATGAAACTTAAAACAAATGTTGCCTGCCATATGTAGACATTACTTTTGACTTTAAAATTTCCAAAATGGCCGCCGTAACCATGGAAACGGCAAAAATGTGAAAAAAATCAAAATCCTTTAAATTTAATCAAACTTTACACACAGGTTATGTGGCATCATGGATACCGTAAAACAATGATTTGGGGTCCGTTTTGGTGACTTTTGTGTTAGCATCCTAACACAGGATTACTTGTTATGGCACCCTCAACGGAGTTGGGGTGACATATTGTTATTGTTCGTTTCTTTTTTTTCTTTTTATTATTATTATGTCACCCGATCGACAATGTCGGGTGACATATTGCTTTTCCTCTGTTTCTTTACTATTATTATTATTATTCTTCCAATGATTTTGTCCGGCAGTTTTCTTGGAGACAATGGAACCAATCTTAATGATAGTTGACTATAATGAGGAACACAAAATTCCGGGTTGCAGTAGGTCATAAGACCATTAAAAATGGCTGCCGTTACCATGGAAACGGAACAAATGTGAAAAATTCAAATTTTGGGTTTTAGTTAATAATTTGAAGATGCTTAAACTCAGAATCATTATATTTTGATACAATGTAGGTGCCCACTATATACTTCTTTTGGATGATTTTGGGCATTCATTGGAACTACTATGTTGCCATGGATACTACACCAAAAATTTCAAAAATATCAAAATGCTCCAAATTTTTTGAAACTTTAGCATAACGATGAGCAACTTTGGTAGATGTGGAATTTGGCGTTGGAATTTCGAAAATGTCTTGTGTTACCATGGAAACAAGTCAAAAATGGTCAAAACGCTTTAAAAACCTTAAAAAGTGGCATTTACTCCCTTAAAATGGTAGGTCAAATCCATTAAAACTCTGATGGTATGTTCCCTCCCATGTACCAATGTGGTGTCTGCCATTAGAAATTTGGAATGGTCTGTGTTACCATAGAAACCAGCCAAAATGTCAAAAATTTCAAAAATTTCAAAATGCTCAAAAAGTAATGAAACTTAAAATGATTGTTTACTGTCAAGTCTACATGAGACTTTTGGAGTTGGAATTTCCAAAATGGCCACCGTTGCCATGGAAACTGCAGAAATGTCAAATATTTTCAAAATGCTCCAAACTTAATGAAACTTAATATTATTGTTAACTGGCATATATAGATGAGACTTTTGACTTTGGAATTTTCAAAATGGCTGCCGTTGCCATGGAAACAGCAGAAATGTGAAACTTTTGACAATGCTCTTATTGTACTAAAAATTTACAGAAAGATATATTGCAATTCATAGATCTGCATTCACTGTTAAGTTGGTTTGAAATGGCTACCGCTTAGTGGCAATGGGGGAAAGGGTGACATCCGCTATTGCTTGCAATGGCAATTCTAGTTATTATTTTTATTCTTCCACACATTTTGTCCATACTATTTCTCAGAATTGGTCAGACCAATGTTGATGGAACTGTACCATAATATGAACCGCCATGTTAAGTTGTGCAAGAGACATTGGAATGGTAAAAAATGGCCGCCGTTACCATGGAAACTGAACAAATGTGAAAAAATCCAGTTTTTTGTTTTGGTGAACTGTTTGGATATGCCTTATCTCAGAATCATTATATTTTGATACAATGTAGGTGCCCACTATATACAGGTGTTGGATGATTTTGATGATCATTGGAACTACTATGTTGCCATGGAAACTACACCAAAAATTTCAAAAATCTCAAAATGCTCCAAACTTAATGAAACTTCACAGTAACGATGAGCAACATTGGAAAATGTGGAATTTGGCGTTGGAATTTCCAAAATCGCTGTTGTTACCATGGAAACAATGCAAAAAGGTCAAAACTTTGAATTTTCACAGAACATTCTAGAACATCAATGTTTAATTTATTCTAGAGACATTAAATGGTATATGATTGTGAAAGGAAAAAATTGCAGTGGGGGTTTGACTTTGGAATATTCAAAATGGCCGCCGTTACCATGGAAACAGCAAAAATACAAAAAACTTCAAAATGCTTCAAATTTATTGAAACTTATAACAAATGTTGCTCAGCTAATGTAGACTTGACTTTTGAGTTTGGAATTTCCAAAATGGCAACCGTAACCATGGCTACCACTCACCTGGCAATAGGGGAAGGGTGCCATCCGCTATTGCTTGCAATGGCAAATCTAGTTATTATTTTTATTCTTCCACACATTTTGTCCATGCTATTTCTCGGAATTGGTCAAACCCATGTTGATGGAACTATACCATAATATGAACCGCCATGTGAAGTTGTGCAAGAGACATTGGAATGGTAAAAAATGGCCGCCGTTACCATGGAAACAGAACAAATGTGAAAAAATACAGTTTTTAGTTTCGGTGAGCTGTATGGTAATGCTTTAACTCAGAATCATCATATTTTAATACAATGTAGGTGCCCACTATATACAGGTGTTGGATGATTTTGGCACTCATTCGAACTACTATGTCGCCATGGGAACTACACCAAAAATTTCAAAAATCTCAAAATGCTCCAAACTTCGCGAAACTTCACAGTAACGATGAGCAACATTGGAAGATGTGGCATTTGGAGTTTGAATTTCCAAAATAGCTGTTGTTACCATGGAAACAATGCAAAAAGGTCAAAACTTTGAATGTCCACAGAACATTCCAGAACATTAATGTTAAATTTATTCTAGATACATTGAATGGTATATGATTATGGAGGGAAAAAATTGCAGCGGGGGTTTGACTTTGGAATATTCAAAATGGCCGCCGTTACCATGGAAACAGCAAAAATATGAAAAACTTCAAAATGCTTTAAATTTAATAAAACTTATAACAAATGTTGCCTAGCTTATGTAGACTTGACTTTTGAGTTTGGAATTTTCAAAATGGCCGCCGTAACCATGGAAACAGCAAAAATGTCCAAAATTTCAAAATGCTTCAAACTTGATGAAACTTTACAAAAATGATAATTTGAATGTGTAGATGCACTGTTTCACTTTGAAATCTTTTAGATTGCTACCGCTCACCTGGCAATAGGGGAAGGGTGCCATCCGCTATTGCTTGCAATGGCAAATCTAGTTATTATTTTTATTCTTCCACACATTTTGTCCATGCTATTTCTCAGAATTGGTCAGACCAATGTTGATGGAACTGTTCCATAATATGAACCGCCATGTTAAGTTGTGCAAGAGACATTGGAATGGTAAAAAATGGCCGCCGTTACCATGGAAACTGAACAAATTTGAAAAAATCCAGTTTTTTGTTTTGGTGAACTGTTTGGTTATGCTTAAACTCAGAATCATTATTTTTTAATACAATGTAGGTGCCCATTATATACAGGTATTGGATGATTTTGACACTCATTGGAACTACTATGTTGCCATGGAAACTACATCAAAAATTTCCAAAAGATCAAAATGCTCAAAACTCAATGAAACTTCACAATAACGATGAGCAACATTGGAAGATGTGGAATTTGGCGTTGGAATTTCCAAAATATCTGTTGTTACCATGGAAACAATGCAAAAAGGTCAAAACTTTGAATTTTCATAGAACATTCCAGAACATCAATGTTAAATTTATTCTAGAGACATTAAATGGTACATGATAATGGAGGGAAAAATTGCAGCGGGGGTTTGACTTTGGAATATTCAAAATGGCCGCCGTTACCATGGGAACAGCAAAAATTTGAAAAATTTCAAAGTTCTCCAAACTTAATGAAACTTTACAAAATTGACAATTGGCATGAGTAGATGCACTCTATGATTTTGGAATTTTCAAAATGGCTGCCGCTCGCCTGGCAACGGGGGAGGGGTGCCATCCGCTATTGCTTGCAATGGCAAATCTAGTTATGGCACCCTCAACGGAGTTGGGGTGACATATTGTTATTGTTCGTTTCTTTTTTTCATATTATTATGGCACCCTCAACGGATGTTGGGGTGACATATTGTTATTCTACGTTTCTTTTTTTTCTTATTATGGCACCCTCAACGGAGTTGGGGTGACATATTGTTATTGTTCGTTTCTTTTTTTTCTTATTTTTATTCTTCCACACATTTTGTCCACGCTATTTCTCGGAATTGGTCAGACCAATGTTGATGGAACTATTCTATAATATGAACCTCCATGTGAAGTTGTGCAAGAGACATTGGAATGGTAAAAAATGGCCGCCGTTACCATGGAAACTGCAAAAATGTAAAAAAAAATCCAAATTCTAAATCTTTTATTATAAGACCCAACCTAATGAAACTTTATGTAAATGTTGGCAGTGGTGCCCTGAGGTACCAACAGTACTTAGCTTCTGCAAAATCTGTACCATTGCCATGGAAACTGGAGAAAAGTTAAAAACATTGAACCTATGGGAAAAAACACCAAACCAGCCTTTTCTAAAGGAATATAAGATCAAACTCAAAGAAACTTTATGAATATATAACATGGCATAAGTCGATATTGAAACTGTTGTTGGAATTTTCCAAATGGATACCGTTACCATGGAAACAGCAAAAATGTCCAAAAATCTCAAAATGCTCCAAACTTAATGAAACTCATTATAAATGACCAATGGCAAGTAAAGATCAGACTTTTGACTTCGGAATTTCCAAAATGGCAGCCGTTGCCATGGAAACTTCAAAAATTTCAAAAACTTCAAAATGCTCCAAAATTGAGGAAACTTTACAACAATGTTAGTAAACATTTGTAGATGCGGTCTTTGACTTTGGAATTTTCGAACTGGCTGCAGTTTAGTGGCAATGTGGGAAGGGTGCCATCCGCTATTGCTTGCAATGGCAAATCTAGTTATGGCACCCTCAACGGAGTTGGGGTGACATATTGTTATTGTACGTTTCTTTTTTTTCTTATTTTTATTCTTCCACACATTTTGTCCACGCTATTTCTCGGAATTGGTCAGACCAATGTTGATGGAACTATATCATAATATGAACCGCCATGTGAAGTTGTGCAAGAGACATTGGAATGGTAAAAAATGGCCGCCGTTACCATGGAAACTAAAAAAATGTAAAAAAAAATCAAAATTCTAAATCTTTCGTTATAAGAGCCAACCTAATGAAACTTTATGTACATGTTGGCAGTGGTGCCCTGAGGTACCAACAGTACTTAGCTTCTGCAAAATCTCTACCATTGCCATGGAAACTGGAGAAAAGTTTAACATTGAACCTATGGGAAAAAACATCAAACCAGTCTTTTCTTAAGGAATATAAGATCAAATTCAAAGAAACTTTATGAATATATAACATGGCATAAGTCGATGTTGAAACTGTAGTTGGAATTTTCGAAATGAACACTGTTACCATGGAAACTGCAAAAATGTAAAAAAATCTCAAAATGCGCCAAACTTAATGAAACTCATTATAAATGATCAATGTCAAGTAAAGATAACACATTGGACTTCGGAATTTCCAAAATGGCCGCCGTTGCCATGGAAACTACAAAAAATTCAAAAATTTCAAAATGCTCCAAAATTAAGGAAACTTTACAACAATGTTAAGACATCTATAGATGCGGTCTTTGACTTTGAAATTTTCAAAATGGCTGCCGCTCACCTGGCAATAGGGGAAGGGTGCCATCCGCTATTGCTTGCAATGGCAAATCTAGTTATGGCACCCTCAACGGAGTTGGGGTGACGTATTGTTATTGTACGTTTCTTTTTTTTTTTATTTTTATTATTTTTCTTCCACCTAATTTTGTCCAGGAGATTTCTGGAAATCCAATGGACCAAAGTTGATGGAACTCTATGATATAGAGGACCCTTAGGTGAAGAGTTGCAGGCACCATGGAATGGTTCAAGATGGCTGCCGTTACCATGGAAACGGAACAAATGTGAAAAAATCTAGTTTTTTGTTTTGGTGAACTGTTTAGATATGCTTTAACTCAGAATCATTATATCTTAATACAATGTAGGTGCCCACTATATACAGGTGTTGGATGATTTTGGCATTCATTGGAACTACTATGTTGCCATGGAAACTACACCAAAAATTTCAAAAATCTCAAAATGCTCCAAACTTAATGAAACTTCACAGTAATGATGAGCAACATCAGAAGATGCCCCATTTGGAGTTGGAATTTCCAAAATGTCTGTAGTTACCATGGAAACAATGCGAAAAGGTCAAAAAATTAAAAAATAAATAAAAATCCTGCAAACTGGATGAAACTTAACAGAAATGATCACTGGCATAAGCAGATTTGACTTTTGAAGTTGGAATTTTCAAAATGGCCGCCGTAACCATGGAAACAGCAAAAATGTCAAAAATTTCAAAATGCTCCAAACGAGATGAAATTTTACAACAACATTAATAAACATGTGTAAAAGCTCTCTTGGACTTTGAATTTTTCAAAATGGCTGCCACTCGCCTGGCAATGTGGGAAGGGTGCCATCCGCTATTGCTTGCAATGGCAAATCTAGTTATTTTTATTTTTCTTCCACACATTTTGTCCGCGCGAGTTCTCGGAATTGAACGGACCAATGTTTATGGAACTCAACTATAATGAGGAACCCCATTTGAAGTTGTGCACCATGCTATGGAATGGTAAAAGATGGCCGCCGTTTCCATGGAAACATCACAAATGCGAAAAAAATCAAAGTGTTCCAAACTGGAAGAAACTCCACAGGAATGTTAACTGGCATCTCCTGATTTCCAGTTTGACTTTGGAATTTTCAAAATGGCTGCCGTTACCATGGAAACAGATAAAATATCAAAAATTCTAACTCTTTCGTTATAAGATCCAGCTGGATGAAACTTAATGAAAATGTTCTCCAGTATGCCAAGATGTCAAGACAATATTTGGATAGTTCAAAATGGCCGCCGTTGTCATGGAAACTGGGGCCCAGTTTTGCATTGACCCTATGGAAAAATGCATAAAATCAGCATTTTCTCAGAGAGTAGTGCACCAAAGTAAATGAAACTGTAATGATATATAACATGACATGTGGCAATGAGACGTACGCTTTTAGAATTTTGGAATTATCTACTGTAACCATGGTTGCAGCACAAATGTTCAAAATTTCCAAAAAAAATTAAGTGCTGCAAACTGGATGAAACTTTACAGGAATAGTGACTGACATGTGCGGAGTTCCATTTTGAAGTTGGAATTTCCAAAATGGCAATGAAACTGTAATGATATATAACATGACATGTGGCAATGAGACGTACGCTTTTAGAATTTTGGAATTATCTACTGTAACCATGGTTGCAGCACAAATGTTCAAAATTTCCAAAAAAAATTAAGTGCTGCAAACTGGATGAAACTTTACAGGAATAGTGACTGACATGTGCGGAGTTCCATTTTGAAGTTGGAATTTCCAAAATGGCCGCCGTAACCATGGAAACAGCAAAAATATCAAAATTTTCAAAATGCTTCAAACTTAATGAAATTTTGCAAAAATGATGACTTGCATGTGTAGATGCACTCTTTGACTTTGAAATTTTCAAAATGGCTGCCGCTCGCCTGGCAATAGGGGGACGAGGGTGCCATCCGTTATTGCTAGCAATTACATATCTAGTTATTATATTTATTCTTCCACACTTTTTTGTCCATTCTATTTCTCGGAATTGGCTTGAACAATATTGATGGAACTATACCATAATGTAGACCACCACATTCTATAGTGCAGTGGGGTATGGCACCATCAAGATGGCTGACGTTGCCATGGAAACGAAACAAATGTGAAAAATTTCTGTTTTTTGTTTTGGTGAACTGTTTGAATATGCTTAAACTCAGAATCATCATATTTTAATACAATGAAGGTGCCCACTATATACAGGTGTTGGATGATTTTGGCACTCATTGGACCTACTATGTTGCCATGGAAACTAAACCAAAAATTTCAAAAATATCAAAATGCTCCAAACTTTATGAAACTTCACAGTTACGATGAGCAACATTGGAAGATGTGGAATTTGGCGTTGGAATTTATAAAATATCTGTAGATACCATGGAAACAATGCAAAAAGGTCAAAACTTTGAATTTTCTCAGAACATTCCAGAACATCAATGTTAAATGTATTCTAGAGACATTAAATGGTATATGATGGTATATATGATAATGGAGGGAAAAAATTGCAGCGGGGGTTTGACTTTGGAATATTCAAAATGGCCGCCGTTACCATGGGAACAGCAAAAATTTGAAAAATTTCAAAGTTCTCCAAACTTAATGAAACTTTACAAAATTGACAATTGGCATGAGTAGATGCAATCTATGATTTTGGAATATTCAAAATGGCTGCCGCTCGCCTGGCAATATGGGAAGGGTGCCATCCGCTATTGCTTGCAATGGCAAATCTAGTTATGGCACCCTCAACGGAGTTGGGGTGACATATTGTTATTGTTCGTTTCTTTTTTTCTTATTATGTCACCCGATCGACAATGTCGGGTGACATATTGCTATTCCTCTGTTTCTTTTTCACTATTATTATTATTATTATTATTATTATTCTTCCACCTAGTTTTGTCCGGCAGTTTTCTCAGAGCCAAAGGAACCAATCTGAATGATGGTGCACTATAACAAGGAACCCTGACTTTCCAGTTGCAGTGCAACTTTGGAACTAAAAAATGGCTGCCATCACCATGGAAACCGACAAATAATGGAAAATTCCAGTTTTTGGTTTTGATGAACTATTTGGAAATGCTTTAACTTAGAATCATTATATTTTGATACAATGTAGGTGCCGGGCATATACTGGTTTTGGATGATTTTGGCAATCATTGGAACTGCTATGTTGCCATGGATACTACACCAAAAATTTCCAAAATATGGAAATGCTCCAAATTTTATAAAACTTCACAGTAATGATGAGCAACATTGGTAGATGTGGAATTTGGTGTTGCAATTTCGAAAATGTCTGCCGTTACCATGGAAACAATGCAAAACAGGTCAAAATGGTCTAAAAACCTTCAAGTGGCATTTACTTTCTTAAAATGGTAGGTCAAATTGATTGAAACTTTGATGGTATGGTCCCTCCCATGTACCAATGTGGTATATGCCATTCAATTTTGGGAACGGTCTCTGTTGCCATAGGAACCATCCCAAATGTCAAAAATTTCAAAAATTTCAAAATTCTTCAAAATTGATGAAACTTAATAGGATTGTACACTGACAAGTCTGAATGAGACTTTTGAAGTTGGAATTTCCAAAATGGCCACCGTTGCCATGGAAACTGCGGATATGTCAAATATTTTCAAAATGCTCCAAACTTTATGAAACTTAATATTATTGTTAACTTGCATGTATACATGAGACTTTTGACTTTGGAATTTTCAAAATGGCTGCCGTTGCCATGGAAACAGCAAAAATGTGAAATTTTCTAAAATGCTCTCAATGTACTGAAAATTTACAGAATGATGTACTGCAATGCATATATGTGCATTCACTGTTAAACAATTTTCAAATGGCTGCCGCTTAGTGGCAATTGGGGGAAGGGTGACATCCGCTATTGCTTGCAATGGCAATTCTAGTTATGGCACCCTCAACGGAGTTGGGGTGACGTATTGTTATTCTACGTTTCTTTTTTTTCTTATTATTATTATTATTTTTCTTGCAACAAATTTTGTCCAGGTGATTTCTCGAAATCCAATGGACCAATGTTGATGGAACTCTACTATAGTAAGGACCCCCAGGTGCAGAGTTGCAGGAAGCATGGAATGGTTCAAGATGGCTACCGTTTCCATGGAAACAGAACAAATGTGAAAAAATCCAGTTTTTTGTTTTGGTGAACTGTTTGGATATGCTTTATCTCAGAATCATTATATTTTAATACAATGTAGGTGCCCACTATATACAGGTGTTGGATGATTTTGGTGATCATTGGAACTACTATGTTGCCATGGAAACTACACCAAAAATTTCGAAATTCTCAAAATACTCCAAACTTCAGGAAACTTCACAGTAACGATGAGCAACATTGGAAGATGAGGAATTTGGCGTTGGAATTTCCAAAATATCTGTTGTTACCTTGGAAACAATGCAAAAAGGTCAAAACTTTGAATTTTCACAGAACATTCCAGAACATCAATGTTAAATTTATTCTAGAGACATTAAATGGTATATTATTATGGAGGGCAAAAAATGCAGCACGGGTTTGACTTTGGAATATTCAAAATGGCCGCCGTTACTATGGAAACAGCAAAAATATGAAAAACTTCAAAATGCTTTAAATTTAAGGAAACTTATAACAAATGTTGCCTAGCTTATGTAGACTTGACTTTTGAGTTTGGAATTTTCTAAATGGCCGCCGCTCACCTGGCAATAGGGGAAGGGTGCCATCCGTTATTGCTAGCAATTACAAATCTAGTTATGGCACCCTCAACGGAGTTGGGGTGACATATTGTTATTCTACGTTTCTTTTTTTTCTTATTATTATTATGGCACCCTCAACGGAGTTGGGGTGACGTATTGTTATTCTACGTTTCTTTTTTTTTCTTATTATGGCACCCTCAACGGAGTTGGGGTGACATATTGTTATTCTACGTTTCTTTTTTTTCTTATTTTTCTTATTCTTCTTCCACACATTTTGTCCGTCGTGTTTCTCGGAATCCTATGGACCAATGTTGATGGAACTTTACTATAATGAGGACCCCCATGTAAAGTTGTGCACCTTGGTATGGAATGGTAAAAGATGGCCGCCGTTTCCATGGAAACAGCAAAAATGAGAAAAAAATCAAATTGGTCCAAACTGGAAGAAACTCTTCAAGAATGGTAACTGACATGTGCTGATTTCCAATTTGACTTTGGAATTTTCAAAATGGCTGCCGTTACCATGGAAACAGCTAAAATATCAAAAATTCTAACTCTTTCGTTATAACACTCAGCAGGATGAAACTTTATAAAAATGTTACCCGGTACGCTAAGATGTCAAAACAATATTTGGAATTTTCAAAATGGCTGCCGTTGCCATGGAAACAGCAGAAATGTGAAACTTTTGGCAAATGCTGTTATTGTATTGAAAATTTACAGAAAGATATATCGCATTTCATAGATCTGCATTCACTGTTAAGTTGTTTTGAAATGGCTGCCGCTTAGTGGCAATGAGGGGAAGGGTGACATCCGCTATTGCTTGCAATGGCAATTCTAGTTATTATTATTATTATTATTTTTATTCTTCCACACTTTTTTGTCCATTCTATTTCTCGGAATTGGCTTGAACAATATTGATGGAACTATACCATAATGTAGACCACCACATTCTATAGTGCAGTGGGGTATGGCACCATCAAGATGGCTGCCGTTGCCATGGAAACGAAACAAATGTGAAAAAATCCTGTTTTTTGTTTTGGTGAACTGTTTTGATATGCTTAAACTCAGAACCATTATATTTTGATACAATGTAGGGGCCGGCCATATAAAGGTGTTGGATGATTTTGGCACTCATTGGAACTACTATGTTGCCATGGAAACTATACCAAAAATTTCAAAAATATCAAAATGCTCCAAACTTCATAAAACTTCACAGTAACGATGAGCAACATTGGAAGATGTGGAATTTGGCGTTGGAATTTCCAAAATATCTGTAGATACCATTGAAACAATGCAAAAAGGTCAAAAATTTCAAAAAAAATAAAAATGCTGTAAACTGGATGAAACTTTACAGGAATGGTCACTGGCATAAGCAGAGTTGACATTTGAAGTTGGAATTTTCAAAATGGCCGCCGTAACCATGGAAACAGCAAAAATGTCAAAAACTTCAAAATGCTCCAAACTTAATGAAACTTAACAAATATGATAATTTGAATGTGTAAATGCACACTTTGACTTTGGAATTTTCTAGATTGCTGCCGCTCGCCGCCTGGCAATGTGGGAAGGGTGCCATCCGCTATTGCTTGCAATGGCAAATCTAGTTATTATTATTTTTCTTCCACACATTTTTGTCCAGTCTGGAACTCTAATGTGAATGGACCCAAGAAGATGGTACTATACCATAATGTTAACCACCAGATGAAGATTTGCTTTTTGGGGTTGGCACTTTCAAGATGGCTGCCGTTACCATGGAAACGGAACAAATGTGAAAAAATCCAGTTTTTTGTTTTGGTGAATTATTTGGATACTATTTAACTCAGAATCATTATATTTTAATACAATGTAGGTGCCCACTATATACAGGTTTTGGATGATTTTTGGCACTCATTGGAACTACTATGTTGCCATGGAAACTACTCCAAAAAATTCAAAAATCTCAAAATGTTCCAAACTTAATGAAACTTCACAGTAACGATGAGCAACATTGGAAGATGTGGAATTTGGCGTTGGAATTTCCAAAATCGCTCTTGTTACCATGGAAACAATGCAAAAAGGTCAAAACTTTGAATTTTCACAGAACATTCTAGAACATCAATGTTTAATTTATTCTAGAGACATTAAATGGTATATGATTGTGGAGGGAAAAAATTGCAGCGGGGGTTTGACTTTGGAATATTCAAAATGGCCGCCGTTACCATGGAAACAGCAAAAATACGAAAAACTTAAAAATGCTTCAAATTTATTGAAATTTAAAACAAATGTTGCTCAGCTCATATAGACTTGATTTTTGAGTTTGGAATTTCCAAAATGGCCGCCGTAACCATGGCTACCGCTCACCTGGCAATAGGGGAAGGGTGCCATCCGCTATTGCTTGCAATGGCAAATCTAGTTGTTCGATTCTTTTTTATTATTCTTATTCCACACTTTTTGTCCAGCTTAGTTCTCGGAACTGAATGGACCAATGCTGATGGAACTATAACATAATATTGATCACCATGTCTAGTTGTGCACCTGACTTTGGAATTAAAAACATGGCTGCCATTGCCATGGAAACAGCAAAAATATGAAAAATTTCATGGAACATTCCAGAACATTAGGGTTAAATTAATTCTACAGCCCTTAAATGTTATATGATGGTATAATATTATGGGGAGTACACTATGAAGCAGCAGTATGACTGGAATTTTCAAATGTTGCCATGGAAACTGTTCAAAAATAGCAAAATTTTGAAAATTCTTCAAAAGTGTATGAAACGTTACAGAAATGTTAACTTGTAAATCTAGATGCCGCATTCAACTTTGGAATTTCCAAAATGGCTGCCGTTACCATGGCTGCTGTTTAGTGGCAATTGGTGGACCAGGGTGACATCCGCTATTGCTTGCAATGGCAATTCTAGTTATGGCACCCTCAACGGAGTTGGGGTGACGTATTGTTATTCTACGTTTCTTTTTTTTCTTATTATTATTATGGCACCCTCAACGGAGTTAGGGTGACGTATTGTTATTCTACGTTTCTTTTTTTTCTTATTATGGCACCCTCAACGGAGTTGGGGTGACATATTGTTATTGTTCGTTTCTTTTTGTCTTATTATTATTATGGCACCCTCAACGAAGTTGGGGTGACATATTGTTATTCTACGTTTCTTTTTTTTCTTATTTTTCTTTTTCTTCTTCCACACATTTTGTCCGTCGTGTTTCTCGGAATCCAATGGACCAATGTTGATGGAACTTTACTATAAGGAGGTCCCCAATGTAAAGTTGTGCACCTTGGTATGGAATGGTAAAAGATGGCCGCCGTTTCCATGGAAACAGCATAAATGCGAAAAAAATCAAAGTGTTCCAAACTGGAAGAAACTCCACAGGAATGGTAACTGGCATGTGCTGATTTGCAGTTTGACTTTGGAATTTTCAAAATGGCTGCCGTTACCATGGAAACAGCTAAAATATCAAAAATTCTAACTCTTTCGTTATAAGATCCAATTGGATGAAACTTTATGAAAATGTTATCCAGTATGCCAAGATGTCAAGACAATATTTAGATATTTCAAAATGGCCGCAGTTGTCATGGAAACTGGGGGCAAGTTTTGCATTGACCCTATAGAAAAATACATAAAATCTGCATTTTCTCAAAGAGTATTGCACTGAAGTAAATGAAACTGTATTGATATATAACATGACATGTGGCAATGAGATGTCTGCTTTTAGAATTTTTGAATTATCTACTGTAACCATGGAAACAGCAATAATGTCCAAAATTAAAAAAAAAAATCAATTTGCTGCAAACTACATGAAACTTTACAGAAATGGTAACAGGCATGGGCGGAGTTGCATTTTGAAGTTGGAATTTTCAAAATGGCCGCCGTAACCATGGAAACGGCAAAAATGTCAAAATTTTCAAAGTGATCCAAATTTTATGAAACTTTACAAAAATGATACTTTCTATGTGTAGAGGCGCTATTTGACTTTGGATTTTTCAAAATGGCTGCCAGTCACCTGGCAATGGGGGAACGAGGGTGCCATCCGTTATTGCTAGCAATTACAAATCTAGTCATTATGGCACCCTCAACGGAGTTGGGGTGACGTATTGTTATTCTACGTTTCTTTTTTTTCTTATTATTTTTATTTTTCTTCCACACATTTTTGTCCAGGCGATTTCTGGAAATCCAAAGGTTCAAAGTTGATGGAACTTTACTATATTAAGGACCTTCATGTGCAGAGATGCAGGAAACATGGAATGGTTCAAGGTGGCTGCCGTTACCATGGAAACGGAACAAATGTGAAAAAAAACAGTTTTTGTTTTTGGTAAACTGTTTGGATATGCTTTAACTCAGAATCATTATATTTTAATACAATGGAGGTGCCCACTATATACAGCTGTTGGATGATTTTGGCACTCATTGGAACTACTATGTTGCCATGGGAACTACACCAAAAATTTCAAAATTCTCAAAATGCTCCAAACTTCAGGAAACTTCACAGTAACGATGAGCAACATTGGAAGATGTGGCATTTGGCGTTGGAATTTCCAAAATATCTGTTGTTACCATGGAAACAATGCAAAAAGGCCAAAACTTTAAATTACTCAGAACATTCTAGAACATCAATGTTTAATTTATTCTAGAGACATTAAATGGTATATGATTATGGAGGGGAAAAATTGCAGCGGGGATTTGACTTTGGAATATTCAAAATGGCCGCCGTTACCATGGAAACAGCAAAAATACAAAAAACTTCAAAATGCTTCAAATTTACTGAAACTTACAACAAATGTTGCTCAGCTAATGTAGACTTGACTTTTGAGTTTGGAATTTCCAAAATGGCCGCCGTTACCATGGAAACAGCAAAACTACAAAAAACTTCAAAATGCTTCAAATTTATTGAAACTTATAACAAATGTTGCTCAGCTAATGTAGACTTGACTTTAGAGTTTGGAATTTCCAAAATGGCCGCCGTTACCATGGCTACCGCTCATTTGGCAATAGGGGGAGGGTGCCATCCGCTATTGCTTGCAATCGCAAATCTAGTTATATTTATTCTTCCACACTTTTTTGTCCATACTATTTTTCCGAATTGGCTGGAACAATATTGATGGAACTATACCATAATGTTGACCAACACATTATATAGTGCAGTGGGGTATGGCATCATCAAGATGGCTGCCGTTGCCATGGAAACGAAACAAATGTGAAAAATTTCTGTTTTTTGTTTTGGTGAACTGTTTGGATATGCTTTAACTCAGAATCATCATATTTTGATACAATGTAGGTGCCCACTATATACAGGTGTTGGATGATTTTGGCACTCATTGGACCTTCTATGTTGCCATGGAAACTACACCAAAAATTTCAAAAATATCAAAATGCTCCAAACTTCATGAAACCTCACAGTAACGATGAGCAACATTGGAAGATGTAGAATTTGGCGTTGGAATTTCCAAAATATCTGTAGTTACCATGGAAACAATGCAAAAAGGTCAAAACTTTGAATTTTCACAGAACATTCCAGAACATCAATGTTAAATTTATTCTAGATACATTAAATGGTATATATGATTATGGAGGGAAAAAATTGCAGCGGGGGAATGACTTTGGAATATTCAAAATGGCCGCCGTTACCATGGGAACAGCAAAATTATGAAAAACTTCAAAATGCTTTAAAGTTAATGAAACTTATAACAAATTTTGCCTACCTAATGCAGACTTAACTTTTGAGTTTCGAATTTTCAAAATGGCCGCCGTTACCATGGAAACAGCAAGCATTTTCTAAATGGCTGCCGCTGGCCTGGCAATAGGGAAAGGGTGCCATCCGCTATTGCTTGCAATGGCAAATCTAGTTATGTCACCCTGACGGAGGTCGGGTGACATATTGTTATTGTACGATTCTTTTTTTCTTATTATTTTTATTCCACACTTTTTGTCCGGCTTAGTTCTCGGAATTGAATGGACCAATGTTGATGGAACTATAACATAATGTTAATCACTATGTGCAGTTTTGCACCTTAACTTGGAATTAAAAAAATGGCTGCCATTGCCATGGAAACAGCAAAAATGTGAAAAATAGAAATGTGTTCCAATTTATATGAAACTTCAATGATATTAAGAGAGTCATGCACACTTCAACATGGTACATTTTTTTTTCAACTGGGGGGTCTCTAGACATAATTTAAGGGGGGTGAATTTTTCATGGAACATTCCAGAACATAAGTGTTAAAATAGTTCAACAGACATTAAATGTTATATAATAGTATATTCTTAGGGGGAGAACAATATGCAGCAGTAGTTTGACTTTGGGATTTTTAAAATGGCGGCCGTTACCATGGAAACAGCAAAAATATGAAAAACTCCAAAATGCTTCAAATTTAATGAAACTTAAAACAAATGTTGCCTAGCTATTGTAGACTTGACTTTTGAGTTTTTAATTTCCAAAATGGTCGCAGTTGCCTTGGAAACGGCACAATTGTTGAAAACAGAAAAACGTACATAAAGCTATGAAAACTGACAGAAAGATCTTTTGTTATGGATACATCTGCATTTACTGATGGAACATTTCGAAATGGCTGCCGTTTAGTGGCAATTGGGGAACCAGGGTGACATCCGCTATTGCTTGCAATGGCAATTCTAGTTATGGCACCCTCAACGGATGTTGGGGTGACATATTGTTATTCTACGTTTCTTTTTATGGCACCCTCAACGGAGTTGGGGTGACATATTGTTATTCTACGTTTCTTTTTTTTCTTATTATGTCACCCGATCGACAATGTCGGGTGACATATTGCTTTTCCTCTGTTTCTTTTTCTGTATTATTATTATTATACTTCCACCTAATTTTGTCCGCCCGCTTTCTCAGAGCCAAAAGTACCAATCCGAATGATGGTGCACTATAACAAGGAACCCTGACTCCCCAGAGTCTGTGCAAAATTGGAACTAAAAAATGGCTGCCATCACCATGGAAACGGGAAAATGGTGAAAAAATAAAATTTTGGAGTTCCTTGAATTATTTGAGAAGGCTTAAGCTTAAAATCTTTAGATTTTAATACAATGTAGGTGCCAACTATATACAGGTTTTGGATGATTTTGGCACATTTTGGAACTGCTATGTTGCCATAGAAACTACACCAAAAATTTCAAAAATATGGAAATGCTCCAATTTTTTTGAAACTTTAGCATAACGATGAGCAACTTTGGTAGATGTGAAATTTGGCGTTGGAATTTCCATGGAAACAATGCAAAAAGGTCAAAATGCTCCAAAAACTTCCGGGTTTCGTGAATAACTTCGGTATGCTTGAACTTAAAATCATCAAATTTTTATGCAATATAGTTGTCCACTATATACAGGTTTTGAATGATTTTGATAATCATTGGAACTATTATGTTACCATGGATACAGGGGCAAAAATTTCAGAATGCTTCAAAATTGATGAAACTTAATAGGATTGTTGACCGGCAAGTCTGGATGAGACTTTTTACTTTTGAATTTCCAAAATGGCCACCGTTGCCATGGAAACTGCAAAAAAGTCAAAATTCTCAAAATGCTTTGAACTTAATGAAACTTGATATTATTGTTAACTGGCAAGTAAAGATGAGCATTCTGACTTTGAAATTTTCAAAATGGCTGCCGTTGCCATGGAAACAGCAGAAATGTGAAATTTTTTAAAATGCTCTCAATGTACTGAAAATTTACAGAAAGATGTATTGCCATGCATATATGTGCATTCACTGTTAAACAATTTTGAAATGGCTGCCACTTAGTGGCAATTGGGGGAAGGGTGACATCTGCTATTGCTTGCAATGGCAATTCTAGATTCTAGTTATGTCACCCGATCGACAATGTCGGGTGACATATTGCTTTTCCTCTGTTTCTTTGTTATTATTATTATTCTTCCAACTATTTTGTCCGCCACTTTTCTCGGAGCCAATGGAACCAATCTTAATGATAGTTAAGTATAATAGGGAACACAAAATTGCGGGTTGCAGTAGGGTCTAAGACCATATAAAATGGCTGCCGTTTCCATGGAAACGGAACAATTGTGAAAAATTCCACTTTTTGTTTTTTTGGAATAATTTGGAGATGCTTAAACTCAGAATCATCATATTTTAATACAATGAAGATGCCACCCATATACTGGTTTTGGATGATTTTGGCAATCATTGGAACTACTATGTTGCCATGGAAACTACACCAAAAATTTCAAAAATATGAAAATGCTCCAAATTTTTTGAAATTCTAGCATAACGATGAGCAACTTTGGTAGATGTTGAATTTGGCGTTGGAATTTCCAAAATGTCTGCCGTTTCTATGGAAACAATGCAAAAAGGTCAAAATGCTCCAAAAACTTCAGGGTTTGGTGAATTACTTTGGTATGCTTGAACTTAAAATCATCAAATTGTTATACAATATAGTTGTCCACTATATACAGGTTTTGAATGATTATGACAATCATTGGAACTACTCTGTTACCATGGATACAGGATCAAATATTTCAAAAATTTCAAAATGCTCCAAAATTGATGAAACTTAATATTATTGTGACTGGCAAGTCTGGATGAGACTTTTGACTTTGGAATTTCCAAAATGGCCACCGTTGCCATGGAAACTGCAAAAAAGTCAAAATTTCTCAAAATGCTTTGAACTTAATGAAACTTGATATCATTGTTAACTGCCAAGTACAGATGAGACTTTTGACTTTGAAATTTTCAAAATGGCTGCCGTTGCCATGGAAACAGCAGAAATGTGATTTTTTTTAAAATGCTCTGAATGTACTGAAAATTTACAGAAAGATGTATTGCCATGCATATATGTGCATTCACTGTTAAACGATTCTGAAATGGCTGCCGCTTAGTGGCAATTGGGGGAAGGGTGACATCCGCTATTGCTTGCAATGGCAATTCTAGTTATGGCACCCTCAACGGAGTTGGGGTGACATATTGTTATTCTACGTTTCTTTTTTTCTTATTATTTTTTTTCTTCCACTTTTTTTTGTCCAGCTTATATCTTGGAATTTTATGAACCAATGGTAATGTAACTTAACCATAATGTTGACCAGCATGTGCAGATTTGCAATCGGGGTATGGCACTTTCAAGATGGCCGCAGTTACCATGGAAACGGAACAAATGTGAAAAAATACAATTTTTCGTTTTGGTGAACTGTTTGGATATGCTTTAAGTCAGAATCATTATATTTTAATACAATGTAGGTGCCCACTATATACAGGTGTTGGATGATTTTGACACTCATTGGAACTACTATGTTGCCATGGAAACTACACCAAAAATTTCAAAATTCTCAAAATGTTCCAAACTTCAGGAAACTTCACAGTAAGGATGAGCAACATTCGAAGATGTGGAATTTGGCGTTGGAATTTCCAAAATATCTCTTGTTACCATGGAAACAATGCTAAAAGGTCAAAACTTTGAATTTTCACAGAACATTCCAGAACATCAATGTTAAATTTATTCTAGAGACATTAAATGGTATATGATTATGGAGGGAAAAAATTGCAGCGGGGGTTTGACTTTGGAACATTCAAAATGGCCGCCGTTACCATGGAAACAGCAAAAATATGAAAAATTTCAAAATGCTTTAAATTTAATGAAACTTATAACAAATGTTGCCTAGCTTATGTAGACTTGACTTTTGAGTTTGGAATTTTCAAAATGGCCGCCGTTACCATGGAAACAGCAAATTGTCCAAAATTTCAAAATGCTTCAAACTTAATGAAACTTTGCAAAAATGTTACTAGACATCTGTAGATGCACTATTTGACTTTGGAATTTTCAAAATGGCTGCCGCTCACCTGGCAATGGGGGAAGGGTGCCATCCGTTATTGCTAGCAATTACAAATCTAGTTATTTTTATTATTCTTCCACACATTTTGTCCATCGTGTTTCTAAGAATTGAGTGATCCAATGTTGTTGGAACTATAACATAATGAGGACCCCCATTTGAAGTTGTGCACCTTGCTATGGAATGGTAAAAGATGGCCGCCGTTTCCATGGAAACAGCACAAATGCGAAAAAAATCAAAGTGGTCCAAACTGGTAGAAATTCCACAGGAATGTTAACTGGCATGTGCTGATTTCCAGTTTGACTTTGGAATTTTCAAAATGGCTGCCGTTACCATGGAAACAGCTAAAATATCAGAAATTCTAACTCTTTCGTTATAACATCCAACTGGATGAAACTTTATGAAAATGTTCTCCAGTATGCCAAGATGTCAAGACAATATTTCGATAGTTCAAAATGGCCGCCGTTGTCATGGAAACTAGGGCCAAGTTTTGCATTGACCCTATGGAAAAATGCATAAAATCAGCATTTTCTCAGAGAGTTGTGCACCAAAGTTAATGAAACTGTATTGATATATAACATGACATGTGGCAAAGAGATGTACGCTTTTAGAATTTTGGAATTATCTACTGTAACCATGGTTGCAGCACAAATGTTCAAAATTTCCAAAAAAATTAAAATGCTGCAAACTGGATGAAACTTTACAGGAATAGTAACTGACATGTGCGGAGTTGCATTTTGAAGTTGGAATTTCCAAAATGGCTGCCGTAACCATGGAAACAGCAAAATTGTCCAAAATTTCAAAATGCTCCAAACTTAATGAAATTTTACAAAAATGATGACTTGCATGTGTAGATGCACTCTTTGACTTTGAAATTTTCAAAATGGCTGCCGCTCGCCTGGCAATAGGGGGACGAGGGTGCCATCCGTTATTGCTAGCAATTACAAATCTAGTTTTTCTTATTATGTCACCCGATCGACAATGTCGGGTGACATATTGCTTTTCCTCTGTTTCTTTGTTATTATTATTATTCTTCCAACTATTTTGTCCGCCACTTTTCTCGGAGCCAATGGAACCAATCTTAATGATAGTTAAGTATAATAGGGAACACAAAATTGCGGGTTGCAGTAGGGTCTAAGACCATAAAAGAAGGCTGCCGTTTCCATGGAAACGGAACAATTGTGAAAAATTCCACTTTTTTGTTTTTTTGGAATAATTTGGAGATGCTTAAACTCAGAATCATCATATTTTAATACAATGAAGGTGCCACCCATATACTGGTTTAGGATGATTTTGGCAATCATTGGAACTACTATGTTGCCATGGATACTACACCAAAAAATTCAAAAATATGAAAATGCTCCAAATTTTTTGAAATTCTAGCATAACGATGAGCAACTTTGGTAGATGTGGAAATTGGCGTTGGAATTTCCAAAATGTCTGCCGTTTCCATGGAAACAATGCAAAAAGGTCAAAATGCTCCAAAAACTTCCGGGTTTGGTGAATAACTTTGGTATGCTTGAACTTAAAATCATCAAATTCTTATACAATATAGTTGTCCACTATATACAGGTTTTGAATGATTATGACAATCATTGGAACTACTCTGTTACCATGGATACAGGATCAAATGTTTCAAAAATTTCAAAATGCTCCAAAATTGATGAAACTTAATATGATAGTTGACTGGCAAGTCTGGATGAGACTTTTGACTTTGGAATTTCCAAAATGGCCACCGTTGCCATGGAAACTGCAAAAAAGTCAAAAATTCTAAAAATGCTTTGAACTTAATGAAACTTGGTATTATTGTTAACTGGCAAGTAAAGATGAAACTTTTGACTTCGAAATTTTCAAAATGGCTGCCGTTGCCATGGAAACAGCAGAAATGTGAATTTTTTTTCAATGCTCTGATTGTACTGAAAATTTTCACAAATATGTATTGCCATGCATATATGTGCATTCACTGTTTAACAATTTTGAAATGGTTGCGGCTTAGTGGCAATTTGGGGAAGGGTGACATCCGCTATTGCTTGCAATGGCAATTCTAGTTATGGCACCCTCAACGGAGTTGGGGTGACATATTGTTATTCTACGTTTCTTTTTTTTATTATTTTTCTTCCACTATTTTTGTCCGGAGCAGTTCTCAGAATAGAATGGACCAAAATTGATGGAACTATGGTATAATGTTGACCACCATGCGAAGTTGTCCCTCTGACTTTGGAATGGTCAAGATGGCCACCGTTACCATGGAAACAGCAAAAATGCGAAAAACATCAAAGTGTTCCAAAGTAGGAAAAACTTCACAGGAATGGTAACTGGCATGTGCTGATTAACAGTTTGACATCGGAATTTTCAAAATGGCCGCCGTTACCATGGAAACTGCAAAAATGTCAAAAATTTCAAAAAGCTCCAAAATTTATGAAACTTTAAAAAAATGTTAATTTACAAGTGTAGATGCACTCTTTGACTAAGGAATTTTCAAAATGGATGCCGTTACCCTGGCAATGGGGGAAGGGTGCCATCCGTTATTGCTAGCAATGACAAATCTAGTTATTTTTATTTTTCTTCCACACATTTTGTCCGCACGAGTTCTCGGAATTGAACGGACCAATGTTTATGGAACTCAACTATAATGAGGAACCCCATTTGAAGTTGTGCACCTTGCTATGGAATGGTAAAAGATGGCCGCCGTTTCCATGGAAACAGCACAAATGCGAAAAAAATCAAAGTGTTCCAAACTGGAAGAAACTCCACAGGAATGTTAACTGGCATCTCCTGATTTCCAGTTTGACTTTGGAATTTTCAAAATGGCTGCCGTTACCATGGAAACAGCTAAAATATCAAAAATTCTAACTCTGTCATTATAAGATCCAGCTGGATGAAACTTTATGAAAATGTTCTCCAGTATGCCAAGATGTCAAGACAATATTTGGATAGTTCAAAATGGCCGCCGTTGTCATGGAAACTGGGGCCCAGTTTTGCATTGACCCTATGGAAAAATGCATAAAATCAGCATTTTCTCAGAGAGTAGTGCACCAAAGTAAATGAAACTGTATTGATATATAACATGACATGTGGCAATGAGACGTACGCTTTTAGAATTTTGGAATTATCTACTGTAACCATGGTTGCAGCACAAATGTTCAAAATTTCCAAAAAAAAATAAGTGCTGCAAACTGGATGAAACTTTACAGGAATAGTGACTGACATGTGCAGAGTTCCATTTTGAAGTTGGAATTTCCAAAATGGACGCCGTAACCATGGAAACAGCAAAAATATCAAAATTTTCAAAATGCTTCAAACTTAATGAAATTTTGCAAAAATGATGATTTGCATGTGTAGATGCACTCTTTGACTTTGAAATTTTCAAAATGGCTGCCGCTCGCCTGGCAATAGGGGGACGAGGGTGCCATCCGTTATTGCTAGCAATTACAAATCTAGTTATTATTATTTTTATTATTTTTCTTCCACACATTTTGTCCAGGCGATTTTTCGAAATCCAAAGGACCAAAGTTGATGGAACTTTACTATATCAAGGACCCCCATGTGCAAAGTTGCAGGAAACATGGAATGGTTCAAGATGGCTACCGTTACCATGGAAACAGAACAAATGTAAAAAAATACAGTTTTGGGTTTTGGTGAATTGTTTGGATATGCTTTATCTCAGAATCATTATATTTTAATACAATGCAGGTGCCCACTATATACAGGTGTTGGATGATTTTGGCACTCATTGGAACTACTATGTTGCCATGGAAACTACACCAAAAATTTCAAAATTCTCAAAATGTTCCAAACTTCAGGAAACTTCACAGTAACGATGAGCAACATTGGAAGATGTGGCATTTGGAGTTGGAATCTCCAAAATATCTGTTGTTACCATGATAACAATGCTAAAAGGTCAAAAATTTCAAAAAAAATAAAAATGCTGCAAACTGGATGAAACTTTACAGGAGTGGTCAATGGCATAAGCAGAGTTGACTTTTGAAGTTGGAATTTTCAAAATGGCCGCCGTAACCATGGAAACAGCAAAAATGTCAAAAATTTCAAAATGCTCCAAAATTGACGAAACTTTACAAAAATGTTAATTGGCATGTGTTTATGTTATCTTTGACTTTGGAATTTTCAAAATGGCTGCCGCTCACCTGGCAATGGGGGAAGGGTGCCATCCGTTATTGCTAGCAATTACAAATCTAGTTATTATTCTTATTCTTCCAATGATTTTTGTCCGGCAGATTTTTTGAAGGCAATGGAACCAATCTTAGTGATAGTCAACTATAATGAGGAACAAAAAATTTCGGGTTGCAGTAGGTCATAGAACCATTAAAAATGGCTGCCGTTACCATGGAAACGGAACAAATGTGAAAAATTCCACTTTTTGGTTTTGGTGAATTATTTGGAGATGCTTTAACTTAGAATCATTATATTTTGGTACAATGTAGATGCCCACTATATACTTGTTTTGGATGATTTTTGGCATTCATTGGAACTACTATGTTGCCATGGATACCACTCCAAAAATTTCCAAAATATCAAAATGCTCCAAATTTAATGAAACTTAGCAGTAATGATGAGCAACATTGGTAGATGTGCAATTTTGTGTTGGAATTTCGAAAATGTCTTGTGTTACCATGGAAACAAGGCAAAAATGGTCAAAACGCTTTAAAAAACCTTAAAAGTGGCATTTACTTCCTTAAAATGGTAGGTCAAATCCATTGAAACTCTGATGGTATGTTCCCTCCCATGTACCAATGTAGTATCTGCCATTAGAAATTTGGAATGGTCTGTGTTACCATAGAAACCAGCCAAAATGTCAAAAATTTCAAAAATTTCAAAATGCTTCAAAATTGATGAAACTTAATATATTTGTTGACTGTCAAGTTTGCATGAGACTTTTGAAGTTGGAATTTCCAAAATGGCCACCGTTGCCATGGAAACTGCAGAAATGTCAAATATTTTCAAAATGCTCCAAACTTAATGAAACTTAATATTATTGTTAACTGGCAGGTAAAGATGAGACTTTTGACTTTGGAATTTTCAAAATGGCTGCCGTTGCCATGGAAACAGAAGAAATGTGAAACTTTTGACAATGCTCAAAATGTACTGAAAATTTACAGAAAGATATATCGCAATGCGTTGATCTGCACACACTGTTAAATTGTTTTCAAATGGCTGCCGCTTAGTGGCAATAGGGGAAGGGTGACATCCGCTATTGCTTGCAATGGCAATTCTAGTTATTATTATGGCACCCTCAACGGAGTTGGGGTGACGTATTGTTATTCTACGTTTCTTTTTTTCTTATTATTATGGCACCCTAAACGGAGTTTGGGTGACATATTGTTATTCTACGTTTCTTTTTTTATGTCACCCTGACGGAGGTCGGGTGACATATTGTTATTGTACGATTCTTTTTTTCTTATTATTTTTATTCCACACTTTTTGTCCGGCTTAGTTCTCGGAATTGAATGGACCAATGTTGATGGAACTATAACATAATGTTAATCACTATGTGCAGTTTTGCACCTTAACTTGGAATTAAAAAAATGGCTGCCATTGCCATGGAAACAGCAAAAATGTGAAAAATAGAAATGTGTTCCAATTTATATGAAACTTCAATGATATTAAGAGAGTCATGCACACTTCAACATGGTACATTTTTTTTTCAACTGGGGGGTCTCTAGACATAATTTAAGGGGGGTGAATTTTTCATGGAACATTCCAGAACATAAGTGTTAAAATAGTTCAACAGACATTAAATGTTATATAATAGTATATTCTTAGGGGGAGAACAATATGCAGCAGTAGTTTGACTTTGGGATTTTTAAAATGGCGGCCGTTACCATGGAAACAGCAAAAATATGAAAAACTCCAAAATGCTTCAAATTTAATGAAACTTAAAACAAATGTTGCCTAGCTATTGTAGACTTGACTTTTGAGTTTTTAATTTCCAAAATGGTCGCAGTTGCCTTGGAAACGGCACAATTGTTGAAAACAGAAAAACGTACATAAAGCTATGAAAACTGACAGAAAGATCTTTTGTTATGGATACATCTGCATTTACTGATGGAACATTTCGAAATGGCTGCCGTTTAGTGGCAATTGGGGAACCAGGGTGACATCCGCTATTGCTTGCAATGGCAATTCTAGTTCTTATTATTTTTCTTCCACTTTTTTTGTCCAGCTTATATCTTGGAATTGGATGAACCAAATGTTATGGAACTATACCATAATGTTAACCAGCATGTGCAGATTTGCAATCGGGGTATGGCATTTTCAAGATGGCCACCGTTACCATGGAAACAGAACAAATGTGAAAAATAAAATTTTTGTTTTCAGTGAATAATTTGAGTATGCATGAACATAGAATCATCTAATTTTTATATATTGTTGGTGTCCACTATATACAAGTTTTTGGGGATTTCGAGAATCTTTGGAACTACTATATTGCCATGGTAACTAAATACATTTAGCATTAAACCCTATGGGAAAACCTTAAAGTAGCATATACTCCGTTAACAAGGAAGGTCAAACTCAATGAAACTACATGGATATGTAGCATGGCATGTTTCAAAGTGGCACCTGTCTTTGGAATTTTGGAATTGGTAACCGTTACCATGGAAACAGCTAACATTTCAAAAGTTTCAAATTGCTCCAAACTTTATGAAATTTTACAACAATGTTGATAAACATTTGTAGATACGCTCTTTTCTTTGACTTTGGAATTTTCAAAATGGCTGCCGCTCACCTGGCAATAGGGGAAGGGTGCCATCCGTTATTGCTAGCAATTACAAATCTAGTTATGTCACCCGATCGACAATGTCGGGTGACATATTGCTTTTCCTCTGTTTCTTTTTCCCTATTATTATTATTTTTCTTCCACCTAATTTTGTCCAGCAGTTTTTTCGGAGCAAATGGAACCAATCTTGATGATAGTTCACTATAACAAGGAACCCTGATTTTCGAGTTGCAGTGCAACTTTGGAACTAAAAAATGGCTGCCGTTACCATGGAAACAGAACAATTGTGAAAAAATCCAGTTTTTGGTTTTAATGAATTATTTGGATATGCTTAAACTCAGAATCATTATATTTTGATACAATGTAGGTGCCCACTATATACTGGTTTTGGATGATTTTGACAATCATTGGAACTACTATGTTGCCATGGAAACTACACCAAAAATTTCCAAAATATCAAAATGCTCCAAATTTTTTGAAACTTTAGCATAACGATGAGCAACTTTGGTAGATGTGGAATTTGGCATTGGAATTTCGAAAATGTCTTGTGTTACCATGGAAACAAGGCAAAAATGGTCAAAACGCTTTAAAAACCTTAAAAAGTGCCATTTACTTTCTTAAAATGGTAGGTCAAATCCATTGAAACTCTGATGGTATGTTCCCTCCCATTTACCAATGTGGTATCTTCCATTAAAAATTTGGAATGGTCTGTGTTACCATAGAAACCAGCCAAAATGTCAAAAATTTCAAAATGCTCATCAAAGTAATGAAACTTGATATGGTTGTTGACTGTCAAGTCTGCATGATACTTTTGGAGTTGGAATTTCCAAAATGGCCACTGTTGCCATGGAAACTGCAGAAATGTCAAATATTTTCAAAATGCTCCAAACTTAATGAAACTTAATATTAGTGTCAACTGGCATGTATAGATGCAACTTTTGACTTTGGAATTTTCAAAATGGCTGCCGTTACCATGGAAACAGCAGAAATGTGAAACTTTTGATAATGCTCTTATTGTTCTGAAAATTTACAGAACGATATATCACAATTTATAGATCTGCATTCACTGTTAAGTTGTTTTGAAATGGCTGCCGCTTAGTGGCAATAGGGGGAAGGGTGACATCCGCTATTGCTTGCAATGGCAATTCTAGTTATTTTTATTTTTCTTCCACGCTTTTTGTCCAGGCCATATCTTGGCACTGTATGATGGAATCGTCATGGAACTATACCATAATGTTACCCAGCATATGAAGTTTTGCAAACAGGGTATGGCATCATCAAGATGGCTG
Organism: Mytilus edulis; assembly: GCF_963676685.1. Classification (NCBI taxonomy): domain Eukaryota; kingdom Metazoa; phylum Mollusca; class Bivalvia; order Mytilida; family Mytilidae; genus Mytilus; species Mytilus edulis. Next base: position 74,259 of record NW_027267905.1, read on the forward strand.
CTGTTGCCATGGAAACTGATAAAATGTGAAAAAAAATGCAAATTCTAAATCTTTCATTATAAGACCTAGCTGCATGAAACTTTATGGTAATGTTCCTTGGTATGTCTAGATGTTGTTACAATATTAGGAAATTCCAAAATGGCCGCCATTGTCATGGAAACAGGGCGAAAGTTTAACATTGGCCCTATGGGAAAACACATTGAAGCTGCATTTCCTGCAACAATATAAGTATCAAACCTTCTACAACTTCATGGATATGTAAAATGGCATGTCCCAAAGTGGCACCTGTCTTTGGAATTTTGGAAATGGTACCCGTTACCATGGAAATAGCAAAAATTTCAAAATATTCAAAATGCTCCAAAATTGATGAAACTTTACAAGAATGTTGATAGACAACTGTAGATGAGCTCTTTGACTTTGGAATTTTCAAAACGGCTGCCGCTCACCTGGCAATGGGGAAAGGGTGCCATCCGCTATTGCTTGCAATGGCAAATCTAGTTATTATTATTATTATTATTTTTCTTCCACCTAATTTTGTCCAGCAGTTTTCTCAGAGCCAAAGGAACCAATCTGAATGATGGTGCACTATAACAAGGAACCCTGACTTTCCTGTTTCTTTCCGGTATTGGAACTAAAAACATGGCTGCCATCACCATGGAAACGGAAAAATCGTGAAAAAATATAATTTTGGAGTTAGTTGAATTGTTTGAGAATGCTTAACCTTAAAATCTTTAGATTTTAATACAATGTAGGTGCCCACTATATACTGCTTTGGGATGATTTTGGCAATCATTGGAACTGCTATGTTGCCATGGATACTACACCAAAAATTTCCAAAATATGGAAATGCTCCAAATTTTATAAAACTTCACAGTAACGATGAGCAACATTGGTATGTAAAGAATTTGGCGTTGGAATTTCGAAAATGTCTGCCGTTACCATGGAAACAATGCAAAACAGGTCAAAATGCTCCAACAACTTCAGGGTTTGGTGAATAATTTTGGTATGCCTTAATTAAGAATCAACTTATTTTCATACAATATAGTTTTCAACTTTATACAGGTTTTGAATGATTTTGACAATCATTGGAACTACAATGTTACCATGGATACAGCATCAAAAATTTCAAAAAATTCAAAATGCTTTAAACTTGATGAAACTTCACAATAATGTTGACTGTCATGTGTTGAAGCAGAATTTGAAGTTGGAATTTCCAAAATGGCTGCCGTTGCCATGGAAACATAAAAAATTTCAAAATTTTCAAAATGCTTCAAATGTTCTGAAAATTTGTAGAAAGATGAATTACCATGCATATATGTGCATTCACTGTTAAAATTTTTTGAAATGGCTGCTGCTTAGTGGCAATGGGGGGAAGGGTGACATCCGCTATTGCTTGCAATAGCAATTCTAGTTATGGCACCCTCAACGGAGTTGGGGTGACATATTGTTATTCTACGTTTCTTTTTTTTCTTATTATGGCACCCTCAACGGAGTTGGGGTGACATATTGTTATTCTACGTTTCTTTTTTTTCTTATTTTTCTTCCACACATTTTGTCCGCGCGAGTTCTTGGAATCCTATGGACCAATGTTGATGGAACTCTACTATAATGAGGACCACCATCTGAAGTTGTGCACCTTGCTATGGAATGGTAAAAAAATGGCCGCCGTTTCCATGGAAACAGCACAAATGCTAAAAAAATCAAAGTGGTCCAAACTGGAAGAAACTCCACAGGAATGTTAACTGACATGTCCTGATTTCCAGTTTGACTTTGGAATTTTCAAAATGGCTGCCGTTACCATGGAAACAGCTAAAATATCAAAAGTTCTAACTCTTTCGTTATAAGATCCAACAGGATGAAACTTTATGAAAATGTTCTCCAGTATGCCAAGATGTCAAGACAATATTATGATAGTTCAAAATGGCCGCCGTTGTCATGGAAACTGGGGCCAAGTTTTGCATTGACCCTATGGAAAAATGCATAAAATCAGCATTTTCACAGAGAGTAGTGCACCAAAGTAAATGAAACTGTATTGATATATAACATGACATGTGACAATGAGATGTCTGCTTTTAGAATTTTGGAATTATCTACTGTAACCATGGTTGCAGCACAAATGTTCAAAATGTCCAAAAAAAATTAAGTGCTGCAAACTAGATGAAACTTTACAGGAATAGTGACTGACATGTGCGGAGTTGCATTTTGAAGTTGGAATTTCCAAAATGGCCGCCGTAACCATGGAAACAGCAAAATTGTCCAAAATTTCAAAATGCTCCAAACTTAATGAAATTTTGCAAAAATGATAACTTGCAGGTGTAGATGCACTCTTTGACTTTGGAATTTCCAAAATGGCTGCCGCTCGCCTGGCAATGGGGGGACGAGGGTGCCATCCGTTATTGCTAGCAATTACAAATCTAGTTATGGCACCCTCAACGGAGTTGGGGTGACGTATTGTTATTCTACGTTTCTTTTTTTCTTATTATTTTTATTTTTCTTCCACGCTTTTTGTCCAGGCCATATCTTGGCACTGTATGATGGAATGGTCATGGAACTATACCATAATGTTACCCAGCATATGAACTTTTGCAAACAGGGTATGGCATCATCAAGATGGCTGCTGTTGCCATGGAAACTGATAAAATGTGAAAAAAAATGCAAATTCTAAATCTTTCATTATAAGATCTAGCTGGATGAAACTTTATGGTAATGTTCCTTGGTATGTCTAGATGTTGTTACAATATTAGGAAATTCCAAAATGGCCGCCATTGTCATGGAAACAGGGCGAAAGTTTAACATTGGCCCTATGGGAAAACACATTGAAGCTGCATTTCCTGCAACAATATAAGTATCAAACCTTCTACAACTTCATGGATATGTAACATGGCATGTCCCAAAGTGGCACCTGTCTTTGGAATTTTGGAAATGGTACCCGTTACCATGGAAATAGCAAAAATTTCAAAAAAATCAAAATGCTCCAAAATTGATGAAACTTTACAAGAATATTGATAGACAACTGTAGATGAGCTCTTTGACTTTGGAATTTTCAAAATGGCTGCCGCTCACCTGGCAAAGGGGGAAAGGGTGCCATCCGCTATTGCTTGCAATGGCAATTCTAGTTATTATTATTTTTCTTCCACCTAATTTTGTCCGCTCGCTTTCTCAGAGCCAAAGGAACCAATCTGAATGATGGTGCACTATAACAAGGAACCCTGACTTTCCTGTTGCTTTTCAATATTGGCACTAAAAAAATGGCTGCCATCACCATGGAAACGGAAAAATGGTGAAAAAATATAATTTTGGAGAAAGGTGAATTGTTTGAGAATGCTTAACCTTAAAATCTTTAGATTTTAATACAATGTAGGTGCCCACTATATACTGCTTTGGGATGATTTTGGCAATCATTGGAACTGCTATGTTGCCATGGATACTACACCAAAAATTTCCAAAATATGGAAATGCTCCAAATTTTATAAAACTTCACAGTAACGATGAGCAACATTGGTAGAGGTGGAATTTGGCGTTGGAATTTCGAAAATGTCTGCCGTTACCATGGAAACAATGCAAAACAGGTCAAAATGGTCCAAAAACGTTAAAGTGGCATTTACTTTCTTAAAATGGTAGGTCAAATTTAACGAAACTTTGATGGTATGGTCCCTCCCATGTACCAATGTGGTATATGCCATTAAATTTTGGGAATGGTCTCTGTTGCCATAGGAACCATCACAAATGTCAAAAATTTAAAAAATTTCAAAATGCTTCAAAATTGATGAAACTTCATATCATTGTAGACTGTCAAGTCTGCATGAGACTTTTGAAGTTTGAATTTCCAAATGGCTACCGTTGCCATGGAAACTGGAAAAATGTCAAAAATTCCCAAAATGCTTTGAACTTAATGAAACTTGATATTATTGTTACCTGACAAGTAAAGATGTGACTTTTGACTTTGAAATTTTCAAAATGGTTGCCGTTGCCATGGAAACAGCAGAAATGTGAATTTTTAAAAATGCTTTGAATGTACTGAAAATTTACAGAAAAATGTATTGCCATGCATATATGTGCATTCACTGTTAAACAATTTTTAAATGGCTGCCGCTTAGTGGCAATTGGGGTAGGGTGACATCCGCTATTGCTTGCAATGGCAATTCTAGTTATTATTATTTTTCTTGCAACAAATTTTGTCCAGGTGATTTCTCGAAATAAAAAAGACCAAAGTTGATGGAACTTTACTATAATAAGGACCCCCATATGCAGAGTTGCAGGAAGCATGGAATGGTTTAAGATGGCTGCCGTTTCCATGGAAACAGAACAAATGTGAAAAAATCCAAGTTTTTGTTTTGGTGAACTGTTTGGGTATGCTTTATCTCAGAATCATTATATTTTAATACAATGTAGGTGCCCACTATATACAGGTGTTGGATGATTTTGGTGATCATTGGAACTACTATGTTGCCATGGAAACTACACCAAAAATTTCGAAATTCTCAAAATGCTCCAAACTTCAGGACACTTCACAGTAACGATGAGCAACATTGGAAGATGTGGAATTTGGCGTTGGAATTTCCAAAATATCTGTTGTTACCTTGGAAACAATGCAAAAAGGTCAAAACTTTGAATTTTCACAGAACATTCCAGAACATCAATGTTAAATTTATTCTAGAGACATTAAATGGTATATGATTATGGAGGGAAAAAAATGCAGCAGGGGTTTGACTATGGAATATTCAAAATGGCCGCCGTTACCATGGAAACAGCAAAAATATGAAAAACTTCAAAATGCTTCAAATTTAAGGAAACTTATAACAAATGTTGCCTAGCTTATGTAGACTTGTCTTTTGAGTTTGGAATTTTCTAAATGGCCGCCGCTCACCTGGCAATAGGGGAAGGGTGCCATCCGTTATTGCTAGCAATTACAAATCTAGTTATTTTTATTTTTCTTCCACACATTTTGTCCGCGCGAGTTCTCAGAATTGAACCTACCAATGTTTATGGAACTCAACTATAATGAAGAACCCCACTTGAAGTTGTGCACCTTGCTATGGAATGGTAAAAGATGGCCGCCGTTTCCATGGAAACAGCACAAATGCGAAAAAAATCAAAGTGGTCCAAACTGGAAGAAACTCCACAGGAATGTTAACTGGCATGTGCTGATTTCCAGTTTGACTTTGGAATTTTCAAAATGGCTGCCGTTACCATGGAAACAGCTAAAATATCAAAAATTCTAACTCTTTCGTTATAACATCCAACTGGATGAAACTTTATGAAAATGTTCTCCAGTATGCCAAGATGTCAAGACAATATTTGGATAGTTCAAAATGGCCGCCGTTGTCATGGAAACTGGGGCCAAGTTTTGCATTGACCCTATGGAAAAATGCATAAAATCAGCATTTTCTCAGAGAGTAGTGCACCAAAGTTAATGAAACTGTATTGATATATAACATGACATGTGGCAAAGAGATGTACGCTTTTAGAATTTTGGAATTATCTACTGTAACCATGGTTGCAGCACAAATGTTCAAAATTTCCAAAAAAATTAAAATGCTGCAAATTGGATGAAACTTTACAGGAATAGTAACTGACATGTGCGGAGTTGCATTTTGAAGTTGGAATTTCCAAAATGGCTGCCGTTACCATGGAAACAGCAAAATTGTCCAAAATTTCAAAATGCTCCAAACTTAATGAAACTTTACAAAAATGATGACTTGCATGTGTAGAAGCACTCTTTGACTTTGAAATTTTCAAAATGGCTGCCGCTCGCCTGGCAATGGGGGGACGAGGGTGCCATCCGTTATTGCTAGCAATTACAAATCTAGTTATGTCACCCTGACGGAGGTCGGGTGACATATTGTTATTGTTCGATTCTTTTTTATTATTCTTATTCCACACTTTTTGTCCAGCTTAGTTCTCGGAACTGAATGGACCAATGTTGATGGAACTATAACATAATGTTGATCACCATGTCTAGTTGTGCACCTGGTTTTGGAATTAAAAACATGGCTGCCATTGCCATAGAAACAGGAAAAATATGAAAAATGTCATGGAACATTCCAGAACATTAGAGTTAAATTAATTCTACAGCCATTAAATGTTATATGATGGTATAATATTATGGGGAGCACAATATGAAGCAGCAGTATGACTTTGGAATTTTCAAATGTTGCCATGGAAACTGTTCAAAAGTAGCAAAATTTTAAAAATTCTTCAAAAATGTATGAAACGTTACAGAAATGTTAACTTGTAAATCTAGATGCGGCATTCAACTTTGGAATTTCCAAAATGGCTGCCGTTACCATGGCTGCTGTTTAGTGGCAATTGGTGGACCAGGGTGACATCCGCTATTGCTTGCAATGGCAATTCTAGTTATTTTTATTATTTTTCTTCCACACATTTTGTCCAGGCGATTTCTCGAAATCCAAAGGACTAAAGTTGATGGAACTTTTCCATATTAAGGACCCCCATGTACAAAGTTGCAGGAAACATGGAATGGTTTAAGATGGCTACCGTTACCATGGAAACAGAACAAATGTGAAAAAATCCAGTTTTTTGTTTTGGTGAACTGTTTGGATATGCTTTATCTCAGAATCATTATATTTTATTACAATGTAGGTGCCCACTATATACAGGTGTTGGATGATTTTGGTGATCATTGGAACTACTATGTTGCCATGGAAACAACACCAAAAATTTCAAAATTCTCAAAATGCTCCAAACTTCATGAAACTTCACAGTAACGATGAGCAACATTGGAAGATGTGGCATTTGGCGTTGGAATTTCCAAAATATCTGTTGTTACCATGGAAACAATGCAAAAATGTCAAAAATTTCAAAAAAAATGAATATGCTGCAAACTGGATGAAACTTTACAGGAATAGTAACTAGCATAAGAAGAATTGCATTTTGAAGTTGGCATTTTCAAAATGGCCGCCGTAACCATGGAAATAGTAAAAATATCCAAAATTTCAAAATGCTTCAAACTTAATGAAACTTGGCAAAAATGTTACTAGACATCTCTAGATGCACTATTTGACTTTAGAATTTTCAAAATGGCTGCCGCTCACCTGGCAATGGGGGAAGGGTGCCATCCGTTATTGCTAGCAATTACAAATCTAGTTATTATTATTTTTCTTGCAACAAATTTTGTCCAGGTGATTTCTCGAAATCCAATGGACCAATGTTGATGGAACTCTACTATAGTAAGGACCCCCAGGTGCAGAGTTGCAGGAAGCATGGAATGGTTCAAGATGGCTACCGTTTCCATGGAAACAGATCAAATTTGAAAAAATCCAGTTTTTTGTTTTGGTGAACTGTTTGGATATGCTTTATCTCAGAATCATTATATTTTAATACAATGTAGGTGCCCACTATATACAGGTGTTGGATGATTTTGGTGATCATTGGAACTACTATGTTGCCATGGAAACTACACCAAAAATTTCGAAATTCTCAAAATGCTCCAAACTTCAGGAAACTTCACAGTAACGATGAGCAACATTGGAAGATGTGGAATTTGGCGTTGGAATTTCCAAAATATCTGTTGTTACCTTGGAAACAATGCAAAAAGGTCAAAACTTTGAATTTTCACAGAACATTCCAGAACATCAATGTTAAATTTATTATAGAGACATTAAATGGTATATTATTATGGAGGGCAAAAAATGCAGCACGGGTTTGACTTTGGAAATTTCAAAATGGCCGCCGTTACCATGGAAACAGCAAAAATATGAAAAACTTCAAAATGCTTCAAATTTAAGGAAACTTATAACAAATGTTGCCTAGCTTATGTAGACTTGACTTTTGAGTTTGGAATTTTCTAAATGTCCGCCGCTCACCTGGCAATAGGGGAAGGGTGCCATCCGTTATTGCTAGCAATTACAAATCTAGTTATGGCACCCTCAACGGAGTTGGGGTGACATATTGTTATTGTTCGTTTCTTTTTTTCATATTATTATTATATTTATTCTTCCACACTTTTTTGTCCATTCTATTTCTCGGAATTGGCTTGAACAATATTGATGGAACTATACCATAATGTAGAGCACCACATTCTATAGTGCAGTGGGGTATGGCACCATCAAGATGGCTGCCGTTGCCATGGAAACGAAACAAATGTGAAAAATTTCTGTTTTTTGTTTTGGTGAACTGTTTGAATATGCTTAAACTCAGAATCATCATATTTTAATACAATGAAGGTGCCCACTATATACAGGTGTTGGATGATTTTGGCACTCATTGGACCTACTATGTTGCCATGGAAACTAAACCAAAAATTTCAAAAATATCAAAATGCTCCAAACTTTATGAAACTTCACAGTTACGATGAGCAACATTGGAAGATGTGGAATTTGGCGTTGGAATTTATAAAATATCTGTAGATACCATGGAAACAATGCAAAAAGGTCAAAACTTTGAATTTTCACAGAACATTCCAGAACATCAATGTTAAATGTATTCTAGAGACATTAAATGGTATATGATGGTATATATGATAATGGAGGGAAAAAATTGCAGCGGGGGTTTGACTTTGGAATATTCAAAATGGCCGCCGTTACCATGGGAACAGCAAAAATTTGAAAAATTTCAAAGTTCTCCAAACTTAATGAAACTTTACAAAATTGACAATTGGCATGAGTAGATGCACTCTATGATTTTGGAATTTTCAAAATGGCTGCCGCTCGCCTGGCAATAGGGGAAGGGTGCCATCCGCTATTGCTTGCAATGGCAAATCTAGTTCTTCTTCTTTTTCTTTTTATGTCACCCTGACGGAGGTCGGGTGACATATTGTTATTGTACGATTCTTTTTTTATGTCACCCTGACGGAGGTCGGGTGACATATTGTTATTGTACGATTCTTTTTATGGCACCCTCAACGGAGTTGGGGTGACATATTGTTATTGTTCGATTCTTTTTTTCTGCTTATTATTATGGCACCCTCAACGGAGTTGGGGTGACATATTGTTATTGTTCGTTTCTTTTTGTCTTATTATGGCACCCTCAACGGAGTTGGGGTGACATATTGTTATTGTTCGTTTCTTTTTTTCTTATTATTATATTTATTCTTCCACACTTTTTTGTCCATGCTATTTCTCGGAATTGGCTTGAACAATGGTAATGGAACTATACCATAATGTAGACCACAACATTCTATAGTGCAGTGGGGTATGGCACCATCAAGATGGCTACCGTTGCCATGGAAACGAAACAAATGTGAAAAAATCCCGTTTTTTGTTTTAGTGGACTATTTGAATAGTCTTTAATTCAGAATCATTATATTTTAATACAATGTAGGTGCCCACTATATACAGGTGTTGGATGATTTTGGTACTCATTGGAACTACTATGTTGCCATGGAAACAACACCAAAAATTTCAAAAATCTCAAAATGTTCCAAACTTATTGAAACTTCACAGTAACGATGAGCAACATTGGAAGATGTGGAATTTGGCGTTGGAATTTCCAAAATATCTGTTATTACCATGGAAACAATGCAAAAAGGTCAAAACTTTGAATTTTCACAGAACATTCCAGAACATCAATGTTAAATTTGTTCTAGAGACATTAAATGATATATTGGTATGCCTACATGTTATGACCATATTAAGAAATTCCAAAATGGCCGCCATTGCCATGGAAACTGGACAAAAGTTTAAGATTGACCCTACGGGAAAAGACATTTAAGCTGCATTTTCTTGAAAAATATAACAACAATTCCACGCATATCGTAATCAGGAGTATGTGAACGTAATGCTGTAGTGCTAACATGTACTATAATATGCTAGAATAAAAATATGTATTTTATTTCACTTGCTTCTTTTCTTTTCTATACAAAAATCGTGCTTTTAAGAGAAAATCGCCACCGACAGAAAAAGAAACACTCAGAGTTCATATTACTGACATTTTCTGCATATCGTAATCAGGAGTATGTGAACGTAATGCTGTAGTGCTAACATGTACTATAATATGCTAGAATAAAAATATGTATTTTATTTCACTTGCTTCTTTTCTTTTCTATACAAAAATCGTGCTTTTAAGAGAAAATCGCCACCGACAGAAAAAGAAACACTCAGAGTTCATATTACTGACATTTCTGCACTTGCGTTAAAGTACATATCCGTGAATGACACACCTGTTAAAATCTACACATTAGCTGAAATCAATCGATAAACATGTAATTAAATTGTACACGATAAGTTACATGTATTGTGTGATACGCGAGCTATTGAAGAATAAATTGAACAGTTAGTACGTCGCTCCGTCAATATATACACATGTTGTCTGTCCAACGTCCCCTCTAAAAAGAATATTAATATGCTAAGTCCACGATAATATACTTGAGTATCACGTGACACCACCTTCCTACTTGCGGGCGTGTCTAATTTTACATTTAAAAGGATTCCCAATCTATGTATAGAACTTAAACGTATTCTATTAGAAGAAAAGGGGGGGGGGGGGGGAGAGGTTCAAAAATGCTGATTCCGACATGTATAATAGATATGCCATTTGACTTTTGTACACTTATAAGTGTTGATGCTACTGTGACAATGTGCAGTACGGGGTGCCATCCTCAGCTATTGCTAGCAATAGCAAATCTAGTTATTATTATTATATTTATTCTTCCACACTTTTTTGTCCATACTATTTCTCCGAATTGGCTGGAACAATATTGATGGAACTATACCATAATGTTGACCACCACATTATATAGTGCAGTGGGGTATGGCATCATCAAGATGGCTGCCGTTGCCATGGAAACGAAACAAATGTGAAAAAATCCAGTGTTTTGTTTTGGTGAACTGTTTGGATATGCTTGAACTCAGAATCATTATATTTTAATACAATGTAGGTGCCCACTATATACAGGTGTTGGATGATTTTGGCACTCATTGGAACTACTATGTTGCCATGGAAACTACTCCAAAAATTTCAAAAATCTCAAAATGTTCCAAACTTAATGAAACTTCACAGTAACGATGAGCAACATTGGAAGATGTGGAATTTGGCTTTGGAATTTCCAAAATATCTGTTGTTACCATGGAAACAATGCAAAAAGGTCAAAACTTTGAATTTTCAAAGAACATTCCAGAACATCAATGTTAAATTTATTCTAGAGACATTAAATGGTATATGATGATTATGGAGGAAAAAAATTGCAGCGGGGGTTTGACTTTGGAATATTCAAAATGGCCGCCGTTACCATGGGAACAGTAAAATTATGAAAAACTTCAAAATGCTTTAAATTTAATGAAACTTATAACAAATTTTGCCTAGCTTATGTAGACTTAACTTTTGAGTTTCGAATTTTCAAAATGGCCGCCGTTGCCATGGAAACAGCAAAAATTTTCTAAATGGCTGCCGCTGGCCTGGCAATGGGGAAAGGGTGCCATCCGCTATTGCTTGCAATGGCAAATCTAGTTATTATATTTATTCTTCCACACTTTTTTGTCCATACTATTTCTCAGAATTGGCTTGAACAATATTGATGGGACTATACCATAATGTTGACCACCACATTCTATAGTGCAGTGGGGTATGGCATCATCAAGATGGCTGCCGTTACCATGGAAACGAAACAAATGTGAAAAAATCCTGTTTTTTGTTTTGGTGAACTGTTTTGATATGCTTAAACTCAGAAACATTATATTGTGATACAATGTAGGTGCCGGCCATATACAGGTGTTGGATGATTTTGGCACTCATTGGAACTACTATGTTGCCATGGAAACTACACCAAAAATTTCAAAAATATCAAAATGCTCTAAACTTCATGAAACTTCACAGTAGCGATGAGCAACATTGGAAGATGTGGAATTTGGCGTTGGAATTTCCAAAATATCTGTTGTTACCATGGAAACAATGCAAAAAGGTCAAAACTTTGAATTTTCACAGAACATTCCAGAACATCAATGTTAAATTTATTCTAGAGACATTAAATGGTATATGATTATGGAGGGGAAAAATTGCAGCGGGGGTTTGACTTTGAAATATTCAAAATGGCCGCCGTTACCATGGGAACAGCAAAATTATGAAAAACTTCAAAATACTTTAAATTTAATAAAACTTATAACAAATTTTGCCTAGCTTATGTAGACTTAACTTTTGAGTTTGGAATATTCAAAATGGCCGCCGTTACCATGGGAACAGCAAAATTATGAAAAACTTCAAAATACTTTAAATTTAATAAAACTTATAACAAATTTTGCCTAGCTTATGTAGACTTAACTTTTGAGTTTGGAATATTCAAAATGGCCGCCGTTACCATGGGAACAGCAAAATTATGAAAAACTTTAAAATGCTTTAAATTTAATGAAACTTATAACAAATTTTGCCTAGCTAATGTAGACTTAACTTTTGAGTTTCGAATTTTCAAAATGGCCGCCGTTGCCATGGAAACAGCAAAAATTTTCTGAATGGCTGCCGCTGGCCTGGCAATGGGGAAAGGGTGCCATCCGCTATTGCTTGCAATGGCAAATCTAGTTATGGCACCCTCAACGGAGTTGGGGTGACATATTGTTATTGTTCGTTTCTTTTTTTCTTATTATTATGGCACCCTCAACGGAGTTGGGGTGACATATTGTTATTGTTCGTTTCTTTTTTTCTTATTATTATTATTATATTTATTCTTCCACACTTTTTTGTCCATTCTATTTCTCGGAATTGGCTTGAAAAATATTGATGGAACTATACAATAATGTAGACCACAACATTCTATAGTGCAGTGGGGTATGGCACCATCAAGATGGCTGCCGTTGCCATGGAAACGAAACAAATGTGAAAAATTTCTGTTTTTTGTTTTGGTGAACTGTTTGAATATGCTTAAACTCAGAATGATCATATTTTAATACAATGAAGGTGCCCACTATATACAGGTGTTGGATGATTTTGGCACTCATTGGACCTACTATGTTGCCATGGAAACTAATCCAAAAATTTCAAAAATATCAAAATGCTCCAAACTTTATGAAACTTCACAGTTACGATGAGCAACATTGGAAGATGTGGAATTTGGCGTTGGAATTTCCAAAATATCTGTAGATACCATGGAAACAATGCAAAAAGGTCAAAACTTTGAATTTTCACAGAACATTCCAGAACATCAATGTTAAATGTATTCTAGAGACATTAAATGGTATATGATGGTATATATGATAATGGAGGGAAAAAATTGCAGCGGGGGTTTGACTTTGGAATATTCAAAATGGCCGCCGTTACCATGGGAACAGCAAAAATTTGAAAAATTTCAAAGTTCTCCAAACTTAATGAAACTTTACAAAATTGACAATTGGCATGAGTAGATGCACTCTATGATTTTGGAATTTTTAAAATGGCTGCCGCTCGCCTGGTAATGGGGGAAGGGTGCCATCCGCTATTGCTTGCAATGGCAAATCTAGTTATTATTATGGCACCCTCAACGGAGTTGGGGTGACATATTGTTATTCTACGTTTCTTTTTGTTTTTTTTATTTTTATTATTATTTTTCTTCCACACATTTTTGTCCAGTCTGGAACTCTAATGTGAATGGACCCAAGAAGATGGAACTATACCATAATGTTAACGACCATATGAAGATTTGCTTTTTGGGGTTGGCACTTTCAAGATGGCTGCCATTACCATGGAAACGAAACAAATGTGAAAAATTCCAGTTTTTTGTTTTAGTGAACTGTTTGGATATGCTTTAACTCAGAATCATTATATTTTAATACAATGGAGGTGCCCACTATATACAGGTGTTGGATGATTTTGGTACTCATTGGAACTACTATGTTGCCATGGAAACTACACCAAAAATTTCAAAAATATCAAAATGCTCCAAACTTCATGAAACTTCACAGTAACGATGAGCAACATCGGAAGAGGTGGAATATGGCGTTGGAATTTCCAAAAAATCTGTTATTACCATGGAAACAATGCAAAAAGGTCAAAACTTTTAATTTTCACAGAACATTCCAGAACATCAATGTTAAATTTATTCTAGAGACAGTAAATGGTATATATGATTATGGAGGGAAAAGATTGCAGCGGGGGTATGACTTTGGAATATTCAAAATGGCCGCCGTTACCATGGGAACAGCAAAATTATGAAAAACTTCAAAATGCTTTAAATTGAATGAAATTATAACAAATTTTATGTAGACTTAACTTTTGAGTTTCGAATTTTCAAAATGGCCGCCGTTGCCATGGAAACAGCAAAAATTTTCTAAATTGCTGCCGCTTGCCTGGCAATGGGGAAAGGGTGCCATCCGCTATTGCTTGCAATGGCAAATCTAGTTATGGCACCCTCAACGGAGTTGGGGTGACATATTGTTATTCTACGTTTCTTTTTTTTCTTATTATGGCACCCTCAACGGAGTTGGGGTGACATATTGTTATTGTTCGTTTCTTTTTTTTCTTATTTTTATTCTTCCACACATTTTGTCCACGCTATTACTCGGAATTGGTCAGACCAATGTTGATGGAACTATACCATAATATGAACCTCCATGTGAAGTTGTGCAAGAGACATTGGAATGGTAAAAAATGGCCGCCGTTACCATGGAAACTGCAAAAATGTAAAAAAAAATCCAAATTCTAAATCTTTTATTATAAGAGCCAACCTAATGAAACTTTATGTAAATGTTGGCAGTGGTGCCCTGAGGTACCAACAGGACTTAGCTTCTGCAAAATCTGTACCATTGCCATGGAAACTGGAGAAAAGTTTAACATTGAACCTATGGGAAAAAACATCAAACCTGCCTTTTCTAAAGGAATATAAGATCAAACTCAAAGAAACTTTATGTATATATAACATGGCATAAGTCGATATTGAAACTGTTGTTGGAATTTTCAAAATGGACACCGTTACCATGGAAACAGCAAAAATGTCCAAAAATCTCAAAATGCTCCAAACTAAATAAAACTCATTATAAATGACCAATGGCAAGTAAAGATTAGACTTTTGATTTCAGAATTTCCAAAATGGCCGCCGTTGCCATGGAAACAACAAAAATTTCAAAATCTTCAAAATGCTCCAAAATTGAGGAAACTTAACAACAATGTTATTAAACATCTGTAGATAAGGTCTTTAACTTTGGAATTTTCAAACTGGCTGCAGTTTAGTGGCAATGTGGGAAGGGTGCCATCCGCTATTGCTTGCAATGGCAAATCTAGTTATGTCACCCTGACGGAGGTCGGGTGACATATTGTTATTGTTCGATTCTTTTTTATTATTCTTATTCCACACTTTTTGTCCAGCTTAGTTCTCGGAACTGAATGGACCAATGTTGATGGAACTATAACATAATGTTGATCACCATGTCTAGTTGTGCACCTGGTTTTGGAATTAAAAACATGGCTGCCATTGCCATAGAAACAGGAAAAATATGAAAAATGTCATGGAACATTCCAGAACATTAGAGTTAAATTAATTCTACAGCCATTAAATGTTATATGATGGTATAATATTATGGGGAGCACAATATGAAGCAGCAGTATGACTTTGGAATTTTCAAATGTTGCCATGGAAACTGTTCAAAAGTAGCAAAATTTTAAAAATTCTTCAAAAATGTATGAAACGTTACAGAAATGTTAACTTGTAAATCTAGATGCGGCATTCAACTTTGGAATTTCCAAAATGGCTGCCGTTACCATGGCTGCTGTTTAGTGGCAATTGGTGGACCAGGGTGACATCCGCTATTGCTTGCAATGGCAATTCTAGTTTTTATTATTCTTATTCCACACTTTTTTGTCCAGCTTAGTTCTCTGAATATAATGGATCAATTTTGATGGAACTATACCATAATGTTCACCACCATGTGTAAATGTGCACCTTACTTTGGAATTAAAAAAATGGCTGCCATTGCCATGGAAACAGCAAAAATGTGAAAATGTAATGGAACATTCCAGAACATTAGGGTTAAATTAATTCTACAGCCATTAAATGTTATATGAAGGTATAATATTATGGGAGGCACAATATGAAGCAGCAGTATGACTTTGGAATTTGCAAATGTTGCCATGGAAACTGTTCAAAAGTAGCAAAATTTTGAAAATTCTTCAAAAATGAATGAAACGTTACAGAAATGTTAACGTGTAAATCTAGATGCGGCATCAATCCAGATGCGGCATTCAACTTTGGAATTTCCAAAATGGCTGCCGTTACCATGGTTGCTGTTTAGTGGCAATAGGGGGAAGGGTGACATCCGCTATTGCTTGCAATAGCAATTCTAGTTTTTCTTATTCTTCTTCCACACATTTTGTCCGTCGTGTTTCTCGGAATCCTATGGACCAATGTTGATGGAACTTTACTATAATGAGGACCCCCATGTAAAGTTGTGCACCTTGGTATGGAATGGTAAAAGATGGCCGCCGTTTCCATGGAAACAGCAAAAATGCGAAAAAAATTACAGTGTTCCAAACTGGAAGAAACTCTACAGGAATGGTAACTGACATGTGCTGATTTCCAATTTGACTTTGGAATTTTCAAAATGGCTGCCGTTACCATGGAAACAGCTAAAATATCAAAAATTCTAACTCTTTCGTTATAACACTCAGCTGGATGAAACTTTATAAAAATGTTACCCGGTACGCTTAGATGTCAAAACAATATTTTGATAATCCAAAATGGCCGCCGTTGTCATGGAAACTGGGGCCAAGTTTTGCATTGACCCTATGGAAAATTGCATAAAAACTGCATTTTCTCAGAGAGTATTGGAACAAAGTAAATGAAACTGCATTGATATATAACATGACATGTGGCGATAAGATGTCTGCTTTTAGAATTTTGTAATTATCTACTGTAACCATGGTTACAGGACAAATGTTAAAAATTTCCAAAAAAAATCAAAATGCTGCAAACTGCATGAAACTTTACAGGAATAGTGACTGACATGTGCGGAGTTGCATTTTGAAGTTGGAATTTCCAAAATGGCTGCCGTAACCATGGATACAGCAAAATTGTCCAAAATTTCAAAATGCTCCAAACTTAATGAAATTTTACAAAAATGATGACTTGCATGTGTAGATGCACTCTTTGACTTTGAAATTTTCAAAATGGCTGCCGCTCGTCTGGCACTGGGGGGACGAGGGTGCCATCCGTTATTGCTAGCAATTACAAATCTAGTTATTATGGCACCCTCAACGGAGTTGGGGTGACATATTGTTATTCTACGTTTCTTTTTTTTCTTATTTTTCTTTTTCTTCTTCCACACATTTTGTCCGTCGTGTTTCTCGGAATCCAATGGACCAATGTTGATGGAACTTTACTATAAGGAGGACCCCCATGTAAAGTTGTGCACCTTGGTATGGAATGGTAAAAGATGGCCGCCGTTTCCATGGAAACAGCATAAATGCGAAAAAAATCAAAGTGTTCCAAACTGGAAGAAACTCCACAGGAATGTTGACTGGCATGTGCTGATTTCCAGTTTGACTTTGGAATTTTCAAAATGGCTGCCGTTACCATGGAAACAGCTTAAATATCAAAAATTCTAACTCTTTCGTTATAAGATCCAACTGGATGAAACTTTATGAAAATGTTCTCCAGTATGCCAAGATGTCAAGACAATATTTGGATAGTTCAAAATGGCCGCCGTTGTCATGGAAACTGGGGCCAAGTTTTGCATTGACCCTATGGAAAAATGCATAAAATCAGCATTTTCTCAGAGAGTATTGCACCAAAGTAAATGAAACTGTATTGATATATAACATGACATGTGGCAATGAGATGTACGCTTTTAGAATTTTGGAATTATCTACTGTAACCATGGTTGCAGCACAAATGTTCAAAATTTCCAAAAAAAATAAAGTGCTGCAAACTGGATGAAACTTAACAGGAATAGTGACTGACATGTGCGGAGTTGCATTTTGAAGTTGGAATTTTCAAAATGGCCGCCGTAACCATGGAAACAGCAAAAATATCAAAAATTTCAAAATGCTTCAAACTTAATGAAACTTTGCAAAAATGTTACTAGACATCTGTAAATGCATCCTTCGACTTTGGAATTTTCAAAATAGCTGCCGCTCACCTGGCAATGAGGGGAAGGGTGCCATCCGTTATTGCTAGCAATTACAAATCTAGTTATTATGTCACCCGATCGACAATGTCGGGTGACATATTGCTATTCCTCTGTTTCTTTTTCACTATTATTATTATTATTATTATTATTATTCTTCCACCTAGTTTTGTCCGGCAGTTTTCTCAGAGCCAAAGGAACCAATCTGAATGATGGTGCACTATAACAAGGAACCCTGACTTTCCAGTTGCAGTGCAACTTTGGAACTAAAAAATGGCTGCCATCACCATGGAAACCGAAAAATAATGGAAAATTC
The DNA here is from genome assembly GCF_963676685.1 of Mytilus edulis. Taxonomy (NCBI): domain Eukaryota; kingdom Metazoa; phylum Mollusca; class Bivalvia; order Mytilida; family Mytilidae; genus Mytilus; species Mytilus edulis. The sequence continues at coordinate 92,553 of NW_027267905.1, forward strand.
CAGTTTTTGGTTTTGATGAATTATTTGGAAATGCTTTAACTTAGAATCATTATATTTTGATACAATGTAGGTGCCGGGCATATACTGGTTTTGGATGATTTTGGCAATCATTGGAACTGCTATGTTGCCATGGATACTACACCAAAATTTTTTTTTTCTCAGAGCCAAAGAAACCAATCTGAATGATGGTGCACTATAACAAGGAACCCTGACTTTCCAGTTGCAGTGCAACTTTGGAACTAAAAAATGGCTGCCATCACCATGGAAACCGAAAAATAATGGAAAATTCCAGTTTTTGGTTTTGATGAATTATTTGGAAATGCTTTAACTTAGAATCATTATATTTTGATACAATGTAGGTGCCGGGCATATACTGGTTTTGGATAATTTTGGCAATCATTGGAACTGCTATGTTGCCATGGATACTACACCAAAAATTTCAAAAATATGGAAATGCTCCAAATTTTATAAAACTTCACAGTAATGATGAGCAACATTGGTAGATGTGGAATTTGGTGTTGCAATATCGAAAATGTCTGCCGTTACCATGGAAACAATGCAAAACAGGTCAAAATGGTCCAAAAACCTTAAGTGGCATTTACTTTCTTAAAATGGTAGGTCAAATTGATTGAGACTTTGATGGTATGGTCCCTCCCATGTACCAATGTGGTATATGCCATTGAATTTTTGATACGGTCTCTGTTGCCATAGGAACCATCCCAAATGTCAAAAATTTCAAAAAATTCAAAATGCTCCAAAATTGATGAAACTTAATATGATGGTACACTGACAAGTCTGAATAAGACTTTTGAAGTTGGAATTTCCAAAATGGCCACCGTTGTCATGGAAACTGCGGAAATGTCAAATATTTTCAAAATGCTCCAAACTTTATGAAACTTAATATTATTGTTAACTTGCATGTATAGATGAGACTTTTGACTTCGGAATTTTCAAAATGGCTGCCGTTGCCATGGAAACAGCAAAAATGTGAAATTTTCTAAAATGCTCTTAATGTACTGAAAATTTACAGAAAGATGTACTTCAATGCATATATGTGCATTCACTGTTAAACAATTTTGAAACGGCTGCCGCTTAGTGGTCATTGGGGGAAGGGTGACATCCGCTATTGCTTGCAATGGCAATTCTAGTTATTTTTATTCTTCCACACTTTTTTGTCCATTCTATTTCTCGGAATTGGCTTGAACAATATTGATGGAACTATACCATAATGTACACCACCACATTCTATAGTGCAGTGGGGTATGGCACCATCAAGATGGCTGCCGTTGCCATGGAAACGAAACAAAAGTGAAAAAATCCTGTTTTTTGTTTTGGTGAACTGTTTTGATATGCTTAAACTCAGAACCATTATATTTTGATACAATATAGGTGCCGGCCATATACAGGTGTTGGATGATTTTGGCACTCATTGGAACTACTATGTTGCCATGGAAACTAAACCAAAAATTTCAAAAATATCAAAATGCTCCAAACTTCATGAAACTTCACAGTTACGATGAGCAACATTGGAAGATGTGGAATTTGGCGTTGGAATTTCCAAAATATCTGTAGATACCATGGAAACAATGCAAAAAGGTCAAAACTTTGAATTTTCACAGAACATTCCAGAACATCAATGTTAAATGTATTCTAGAGACATTAAATGGTATATGATGGTATATATGATAATGGAGGGAAAAAATTGCAGTGGGGGTTTGACTTCGGAAAATTCAAAATGGCCGCCGTTACCATGGGAACAGCAAAAATTTCAAAAATTTCAAAGTTCTCCAAACTTAATGAAACTTTACAAAATTGACAATTGGCATGAGTAGATGCACTCTATGAATTTTGAATTTTCAAAATGGCTGCCGCTCGTCTGGCAATGGGGGAAGGGTGCCATCCGCTATTGCTTGCAATGGCAAATCTAGTTATTATGGCACCCTCAACGGAGTTGGGGTGACATATTGTTATTGTTCGTTTCTTTTTTTCTTATTATTATGGCACCCTCAACGGAGTTGGGGTGACATATTGTTATTCTACGTTTCTTTTTATGTCACCCGATCGACAATGTCGGGTGACATATTGCTTTTCCTCTGTTTCTTTGTTATTATTATTATTCTTCCAACTATTTTGTCCGCCACTTTTCTCGGAGCCAATGGAACCAATCTTAATGATAGTTAAGTATAATAGGGAACAAAAAATTGCGGGTTGCAGTAGGGTCTAAGACCATAAAAAATGGCTGCCGTTTCCATGGAAACGGAACAATTGTGAAAAATTCCACTTTTTGTTTTTTTGGAATATTTTGGAGATGCTTAAACTCAGAATCATCATATTTTAATACAATGAAGGTGCCAGCCATATACTGGTTTTGGATGATTTTGGCAATCATTGGAACTACTATGTTGCCATGGAAACAACACCAAAAATTTCAAAAATATGAAAATGCTCCAAATTTTTTGAAACTTTACCATAACGATGAGCAACTTTGGTAGATGTGCAATTTGGCGTTGGAATTTCCAAAATGTCTGCCGTTTCCATGGAAACAATGCAAAAAGGTCAAAATGCTCCAAAAACTTCCGGGTTTGGTGAATAACTTTGGTATGCTTGAACTTAAAATCATCAAATTTTTACACAATATAGTTATCCACTATATACAGGTTTTGATTGATTTTGGCAATCATTGGAACTACTCTGTTACCATGGATACAGGATCAAATATCTCAAAAATTTCAAAATGCTCCAAAATTGATGAAACTTAATATGATAGTTGACTGGCAAGTCTTGATGAGACTTTTGACTTTGGAATTTCCAAAATGGCCACCGTTGCCATGGAAACTGCAAAAAAGTCAAAATTTCTCAAAATTCTTTGAACTTAATGAAACTTGATATTTTTGTTAACTGCCAAGTACAGATGAGACTTTTGACTTTGAAATTTTCAAAATGGCTGCCGTTGCCATGGAAACAGCAGAAATGTGAATTTGTTTAAAATGCTTTGAATGTACTGAAAATTTACAGAAAGATGTATTTATAAGGGCTGCTTTAAAAGGTGAATAGTTTGAGTTCACTTTATCCTATTTAAAATTAATTTAAATAGAATTTTTAAACCATTGTCCATGCTCGAAAAGGTGAATGATTTGTGTTCACTTAAAAACATTAATTTGCAGAAAGGTGTATTAGCAATGCATTTAAAACAAACATGCGCATCTACTGTAATATTTTACTTAGTGGCAATTGGGGGGGAAGGGTGACATCCGCTATTGCTTGCAATAGCAATTCTAGTTTTTCTTATTTTTCTTCCACACATTTTGTCCGCGCGAGTTCTTGGAATCCAATGGACCAATGTTGATGGAACTCTACTATAATGAAGACCCCCATGTGAAGTTGTGCACCTTGATATGGAATGGTAAAAAATGGCCGCCGTTTCCATGGAAACAGCAAAAATACGAAAAAAATCAAAGTGCTCAAAACTGGAAGAAACTCCACAGGAATGTTAACCAGCATGTGCTGATTTCCAGTTTGAATTTGGAATTTTCAAAATGGCTGCTGTTACCATGGAAACAGCTAAAATATCAAAAATTCTAACTCTTTCGTTATAAGATCCAACTGGATGAAACTGTATGAAAATGTTTTCCAGTATGCCAAGATGTCAAGACAATATTTAGATAGTTCAAAATGGCCGCCGTTGTCATGGAAACTGGGGCCAAGTTTTGCATTGACCCTATGGAAAAATGCATAAAATCAGCATTTTCTCAGAGAGTAGTGCACCAAAGTCACTGAAACTGTATTGATATAAAACATGACATGTGGCAATGAGATGTCTGCTTTTAGAATTTTGGAATTATCTACTGTAACCATGGTTGCAGCACAAATGTTCAAAATTTCCAAAAAAAAATAAGTGCTGCAAACTGGATGAAACTTTACAGGAATAGTGACTGACATGTGCAGAGTTGCATTTTGAAGTTGGAATTTCCAAAATGGCCGCCGTAACCATGGAAACAGCAAAATTGTTCAAAATTTCAAAATGCTCCAAACTTAGTGAAATTTTGCAAAAATGATAACTTGCAGGTGTAGATGCACTCTTTGACTTTGGAATCTCTAAAATTGTTGCCGCTCGCCTGGCAATGGGGGGACGAGGGTGCCATCCGTTATTGCTAGCAATTACAAATCTAGTTATGGCACCCTCAACGGAGTTGGGGTGACATATTGTTATTCTACGTTTCTTTTTTTTCTTTTTATTATTATTATTTTTATTCTTCCACACATTTTGTCCATGCTATTTCTCGGAATTGGTCAAACCCATGTTGATGGAACTATACCATATTATGAACCGCCATGTGAAGTTGTGCAAGAGACATTGGAATGGTAAAAAATTGCTGCCGTTACCATGGAAACAGAACAAATGTGAAAAAATCCAGTTTTTTGTTTTGGTGAACTATTTGGATACTATTTAACTCAGAATCATTATATTTTAATACAATGTAGGTGCCCACTATATACAGGTGTTGGATGATTTTGGCACTCATTGGAACTACTATGTTGCCATGGAAACTACTCCAAAAATTTCAAAAATCTCAAAATGTTCCAAACTTAAATGAAACTTCACAGTAACGATGAGCAACATTGGAAGATGTGGAATTTGGCGTTGGAATTTCCAAAATCGCTGTTGTTACCATGGAAACAATGCAAAAAGGTCAAAACTTTGAATTTTCACAGAACATTCTAGAACATCAATGTATAATTTATTCTAGAGACATTAAATGGTATATGATTGTATATGATTATGGAGGGAAAAATTGCAGCGGGGGTTTGACTTTGGAATTTTCAAAATGGCCGCCGTTACCATGGAAACAGCAAAAATACAAAAAACTTCAAAATGCTTCAAATTTATTTAAACTTATAACAAATGTTGCTCAGCTAATGTAGACTTGACTTTTGAGTTTGGAATTTCCAAAATGGCCGCCGTTACCATGGAAACAGCAGAAATACAAAAAACTTCAAAATGCTTCAAATTTATTGAAACTTATAACAAATGTTGCTCAGCTAATGTAGACTTGACTTTTGAGTTTGGAATTTCCAAAATGGCCGCCGTTACCAATGCTACCGCTCACCTGGCAATAGGGGAAGGGTGCCATCCGCTATTGCTTGCAATGGCAAATCTAGTTATGGCACCCTCAACGGAGTTGGGGTGACGTATTGTTATTCTACGTTTCTTTTTTTCTTATTATTATTTTTCTTCCACACATTTTTGTCCAGGCGATTTCTCGAAATCCAAAGGACCTAAGTTGATGGAACTTTACTATATTAAGGACCCACATGTGCGGAGTTGCAGGAAGCATTGAATGGTTCAAGATGGCTACCGTTTCCATGGAAACAGAACAAATGTAAAAAAATCAAGTTTTGGGTTTTGGTGAACTGTTTGAATATGTTTTATCTCAGAATCATTATATTTTAATACAAGGTAGGTGCCCACTATATACAGGTGTTGGATGATTTTGGCGCTCATTGGAACTACTATGTTGCCATGGAAACTACACAAAAAATTTCAAAAATATCAAAATGCTCAAAACTTAATGAAACTTCACAGTAACGATGAGCAACATTGGAAGATGTGGAATTTGGCGTTGGAATTTCCAAAATATCTGTTGTTACCATGGAAACAATGCAAAAAGGTCAAAACTTTGAATTTTCACAGAACATTCCAGAACATCAATGTTAAATTTATTCTAGAGACATTAAATGGTATATGATGGTATATATGATTATGGAGGGGAAACATTGCAGCGGGGGTTTGACTTTGGAATATTCAAAATGGCCGCCGTTACCATGGGAACAGCGAAATTATGAAAAACTTCAAAATGCTTTAAATTTAATAAAACTTATAACAAATTTTGCCTAGCTTATGTAGACTTTACTTTTGAGTTTGGAATTTTCAAAATGGCGGGGGTTGACTTTGGAATATTCAAAATGGCCACCGTTACCATGGGAACAGCAAAAATTTCAAAAATGACAAAGTCCTCCAAACTTAATGAAACTTTACAAAATTGACAATTGGCATGAGTAGATGCACTCTATGATTTTGGAATTTTCAAAATGGCTGCCGCTCGCCTGGCAATGGGGGAAGGGTGCCATCCGCTATTGCTTGCAATGGCAAATCTAGTTTTTCTTATTTTTCTTCCACACATTTTTGTCCGCGAGATTTCTCGAATTCCAATGGACCAATGTTGGTGGAACTCTACTATATTGAGGACCCACAGTTGAAGAGTTGCAGTAAGCATGGAATGGTTCAAGATGGCTGCCGTTACCATGGAAACGGAACAAATGTGAAAAATTCCGGTTTTTGGTTTTGGTGAACTATTTGGATATGCTTAAACTCAGAATCATTATATTTTAATACAATGTAGGTGCCCACTATACACTTGTGTTGGAATGATTTTGGCGATCTTTGGAACTTCTATGTTGCCATGGAAACTACACGAAAAATTTCAAAAATATCAAAATGCTCCAAACTTTATAAAAACATCACAGTCACGATGAGCAACATTGGAAGATGTGGTATTTGGAGTTGGAATTTCCAAAATATCTGTTGTTACCATGGAAACAATGCTAAAAGGTCAAAAAATTTCAAAAAAAATAAAAATGCTGCAAACTGGATGAAACTTTACAGGAATGCTCAATGGCATAAGCAGAGTTGACTTTTGAAGTTGGAATTTTCAAAATGGCCGCCGTAACCATGGAAACAGCAAAAATGTCCAAAATTTCAAAATGCTCCAAACTTGAGTAAACTTCATTTAAACTTTACAAAATGATAATTTGAATGAATAGATGCACTCTTTGACTTTGGAATCTTTTAGTTTGCTGTCGCTCGCCTGGCAATGGGGGAAGGGTGCCATCCGCTATTGCTTGCAATGGCAAATCTAGTTATTAAGTCACCAAAACGGAGTTTTGGGGACTTATTGTTTTTGTATCGTTTCTTATTATTATTATTCTTATTCTTCTCTTTCTGACCCCTTAAACTGTCCTACCATTTTTTTGGAAGCAGTAGGGGATGGAAACTTTATATTTTTTCTGGGTGAGGGTCTGCATCATGGGGGTTGCAGAACCCAATGTCCGTGATACCAGGGTGTCATTTTGGCATAATTAGGGGGGCTCAAAGATGGGTGGGGTCAATTTTTTTTTTACATTTCTTAAATTTTCTACTGTATGTAGAGTAGATGGAATAATGATTACTTCTATGAATATTAAGAGACACATGTCTGCTTCAACATGGAACTTTTTTTATTTCAGTAGGGGGTCTCCTGGCATAATTTTAGGGGGGTGAATTTTCATGGAACATTCCAGAACATCAAAGTTAAATGTATTCTAGACACATTTAATGGTATGTGATGGTATAAAATTATGAAGAGAACAATTTCCAGCAGCAGTTTGTCTCTGGAATATTCAAAATGGCCGCCGTTACCATGGAAACAGCAAAAATATGAAAAACTTCAAAATGCTTCAAATTTAATGAAACTGATAACTAATGTTGACTAACTTGTGTAGAATTGACTTTTGAGTTTGGAATTTTCAAAATGGCCGCCGTTACCATGGAAACAGCAAAAATAAGAAAAAAATCAAAATGCTTCAAATTTCATGAAACTTAAAACAAATGTTGTCTAACTTATGTAGATTTGACTTTTGAGTTTGGAATTTTCAAAATGGCCGCCGTTGCCATGGAAACAGCAAAAATGTCAAAAAAATAAAATTCTTCATATTGAATAAAACTTTACGCACACATTATTTGGCTTCAATGATACCGCAGAACAATGATGTGGGGTCCGTTTTGGTGACTTTTGTGTTAGCATCCTAACACAGGATTACTTGTTATTCTTATTCTTCTCTTTCTGACCCCTTAAACTGTCCTACCATTTTTTGGGAAGCAGTACAGGATGGAAAATTTATATTTATTCTGGGTATAGGTCTGCATCATGGGGGTTGCAGAACCCAATGTCTATGATTCCAGGGTGTCATCTTGGCATAATTAGGGGGGCTCAAAGATGGGTGGGGTCAATTTTTTTTGGCATTTCATCAATTTTCTGCTGTAAATAGAGTAGATGGTATTATATTTTCTTTTATGAATATTTAGAGACACATGTCAGCTTCAACTTGGAACTAATTTTATTTCAGTAGGGGGTCTCCTTGGCATAATTTTAGGGGGGTGAATTTTTATGGAACATTCCAGAACATCAATGTCAAATTAGTTCTAGAGACATTAAATGGTACATGATTGTATATAATTATGGAGGGAACACATTACAGTGGGGGTTGGACTTTGGAATATTCAAAATGGCCCCCGTTACCATGGAAACAGCAAAAATATGAAAAACTTCAAAATGCTTCAAAATTATTGAAACTTATAGCAAATGTTGCCTAATGTATGTAGACTAAACTTTTGAGTTTGGAATTTTCAAAATGGACGCCGTTGCCATGGAAACAGCAAAAATGTCCAAAAATTTCAAAATGCTTCAAAATTGATGAAACTTAAAACAAATGTTGCCTACCATATGTGGACATTACTTTTGACCTCAAAATTTCCAAAATGGCCGCCGTAACCATGGAAACGGCAAAAATGTTAAAATATCAAAATCCATTCGATTTAATGAAACTTTACACATAGGTAATTTGGCATCATTGATACCGCAGAACAAACGATTTGGGGTCCGTTTTGGTGACTTTTGTGTTAGCATCCTAACACAGGATTACTTGTTATGGCACCCTCAACGGAGTTGGGGTGACATATTGTTATTCTACGTTTCTTTTTTTTCTTATTTTTCTTTTTCTTCTTCCACACATTTTGTCCGTCGTGTTTCTCGGAATCCAATGGACCAATGTTGATGGAACTTTACTATAAGGAGGACCCCCATGTAAAGTTGTGCACCTTGGTATGGAATGGTAAAAGATGGCCGCCGTTTCCATGGAAACAGCATAAATGCGAAAAAAATCAAAGTGTTCCAAACTGGAAGAAACTCCACAGGAATGTTGACTGGCATGTGCTGATTTCCAGTTTGACTTTGGAATTTTCAAAATGGCTGCCGTTACCATGGAAACAGCTAAAATATCAAAAATTCGAACTCTTTCGTTATAAGATCCAACTGGATGAAACTTTATGAAAATGTTCTACAGTATGCCAAGATGTCAAGACAATATTTGGATAGTTCAAAATGGCCGCCGTTGTCATGGAAACTGGGGCCAAGTTTTGCATTGACCCTATGGAAAAATGCATAAAATCAGCATTTTCTCAGAGAGTATTGCACCAAAGTAAATGAAACTGTATTGATATATAACATGACATGTGGCAATGAGATGTACGCTTTTAGAATTTTGGAATTATCTACTGTAACCATGGTTGCAGCACAAATGTTCAAAATTTCCAAAAAAAATAAAGTGCTGCAAACTGGATGAAACTTAACAGGAATAGTGACTGACATGTGCGGAGTTGCATTTTGAAGTTGGAATTTTCAAAATGGCCGCCGTAACCATGGAAACAGCAAAAATATCAAAATGCTTCAAACTTAATGAAACTTTGCAAAAATGTTACTAGACATCTGTAAATGCATTCTTCGACGTTGGAATTTTCAAAATGGCTGCCGCTCACCTGGCAATGAGGGGAAGGGTGCCATCCGTTATTGCTAGCAATTACAAATCTAGTTAAGTCACCAAAACGGAGTTTTGGGGACTTATTGTTTTTGTATCGTTTCTTATTATTATTATTCTTATTCTTCTCTTTCTGACCCCTTAAACTGTCCTACCATTTTTTGGGAAGCAGTAGAGGATGGAAACTTTATATTTTTTCTGGGTATGGGTCTGCATCATGGGGGTTGCAGAACCCAATGTCCGTGATACCAGGGTGTCATCTTGGCATAATTAGGGGGGCTCAAAGATGGGTGGGGTCAATTTTTTTTACATTTCTTAAATTTCCTACTGTATGTAGAGTAGATGGAATAATGATTACTTCTATGAATATTAAGAGACACATGTCTGCTTCAACATGGAACTTTTTTTATTTCAGTAGGGGGTCTCCTGGCATAATTTTAGGGGGGTGAATTTTCATGGAACATTCCAGAACATCAAAGTTAAATTTATTCTAGACACATTTAATGGTAAATGATGGTATATAATTATGGAGAGAACAATTTGCAGCAGCACTTTGTCTGTGGAATATTCAAAATGGCCGCCGTTACCATGGAAACAGCAAAAATATGAAAAACTTCAAAATGCTTCAAATTTAATGAAACTTATAACTAATGTTGACTAACTTGTGTAGAATTGACTTTTGAGTTTGGAATTTTCAAAATGGCCGCCGTTACCATGGAAACAGCAAAAATATGAAAAACTTCAAAATGCTTCAAATTTAATGAAACTTATAACTAATGTTGACTAACTTGTGTAGAATTGACTTTTGAGTTTGGAATTTTCAAAATGGCCGCCGTTACCATGGAAACAGCAAAAATATTAAAAAAATCAAAATGCTTCAAATTTAATGAAACTTATAACAAATGTTGCCTAACTTGTGTAGACTTTAATTTTGAGTTTGAAATTTTCAAAATGGCCGCCGTTGCCATGGAAACAGCTAAAATGTCCAAAAAAAATTTAATTCTTCATATTGAATTAAACTTTACACACACATTATTTGGCATCAATGATACCGCAGAACAATGATGTGGGGTCCGTTTTGGTGACTTTTGTGTTAGCATCCTAACACAGGATTACTTGTTTTTCTTATTTTTCTTCCACACATTTTGTCCGCGCGAGTTCTTGAAATCCTATGGACCAATGTTGATGAAACTCTACTATAATGAGGACCACCATCTGAAGTTGTGCACCTTGCTATGGAATGGTAAAAAATGGCCGCCGTTTCCATGGAAACAGCACAAATGCGAAAAAAATCAAAGTGGTCCAAACTGGAAGAAACTCCACAGGAATGTTAACTGGCATGTGCTGATTTCCAGTTTGACTTTGGAATTTTCAAAATGGCTGCCGTTACCATGGAAACAGCTAAAATATCAAAAATTCTAACTTTTTCGTTATAAGATCCAACTGGATGAAACTTTATGAAAATGTTCTCTAGTATGCCAAGATGTCAAGACAATATTTGCATAGTTCAAAATGGCCGCCGTTGTCATGGAAACTGGGGCCAAGTTTTGCATTGACCCTATGGAAAAATGCATAAAATCAGCATTTTCTCAGAGAGTAGTGCACCAAAGTATATGAAACTGTATTGATATATAACATGACATGTGGCAATGAGATGTCTGCTTTTAGAATTTTAGAATTATCTACTGTAACCATGGTTGCAGCACAAATGTTCAAAATTTCCAAAAAAAATTAAGTGCTGCAAACTGGATGAAACTTTACAGGAATAGTGACTGACATGTGCGGAGTTGCATTTTGAAGTTGGAATTTCCAAAATGGCCGCCGTAACCATGGAAACAGCAAAATTGTCCCAAATTTCAAAATGCTCAAAACTTAATGAAATTTTGCAAAAATGATAACTTGCAGGTGTAGATTCACTCTTTGAGTTTGGAATTTCCCAAATGGCTGCCGCTCGCCTGGCCATGGGGGGACGAGGGTGCCATCCGTTATTGCTAGCAATTACAAATCTAGTTATGGCACCCTCAACGGAGTTGGGGTGACATATTGTTATTCTACGTTTCTTTTTTTCTTATTATTTTTTTTCTTCCACTTTTTTTTGTCCAGCTTATATCTTGGAATTTTATGAACCAATGGTAATGGAACTTAACCATAATGTTGACCAGCATGTGCAGATTTGCAATCGGGATATGGCATTTTCAAGATGGCCGCAGTTACCATGGAAACGGAACAAATGTGAAAAAATACAGTTTTTCGTTTTGGTGAACTGTTTGGATATGCTTTAAGTCAGAATCATTATATTTTAATACAATGTAGGTGCCCACTATATACAGGTGTTGGATGATTTTGGCACTCATTGGAACTACTATGTTGCCATGGAAACTACTCCAAAAAATTCAAAAATCTCAAAATGTTCCAAACTTGATGAAACTTCACAGTAACGATGAGCAACATTGGAAGATGTGGAATTTGGCGTTGGAATTTCCAAAATCGCTGTTGTTACCATGGAAACAATGCAAAAAGGTCAAAACTGTGAATTTTCACAGAACATTCTAGAACATCAATGTTTAATTTATTCTAGAGACATTAAATGGTATATGATTGTATATGATTATGGAGGGAAAAAATTGCAGCGGGGGTTTGACCTTGGAATTTTCAAAATGGCCGCCGTTACCATGGAAACAGCAAAAATACAAAAAAATTCAAAATGCTTCAAATTTATTGAAACTTGTAACAAATGTTGCTCAGCTAATGTAGACTTGACTTTTGAGTTTGGAATTTCCAAAATGGCCGCCGTTACCATGGCTACCGCTCACCTGGCAATAGGGGAAGGGTGCCATCCGCTATTGCTTGCAATCGCAAATCTAGTTTTTATTATTATTATTCCACACTTTTTTGTCCAGACTATTTCCAAGAATAGGATGGACCAATTGTTATGGAACTATACCAAAATGTTAATGACCATGTGCAGAAGTGCAGTCGAGGGTTGGCATATCCAACATGGCTGCCGTTGTCATGGAAACAGAAAGAATGTAAAAATGTAATGGAACATTCTAGAACATTAGTGTTAAAGTAAATCTACGGTCATTAAATGTTATATAATGGTATAATATTATGGGGAGCACAATATGAAGCAGCAGTATGACTTTGGAATTTTCAAATGTTGCCATGGAAACTGTTCAAAAAAAGCAAAGTTTTGAAAATTCTTCAAAAATGTATGAAACGTTACAGAAATGTTAACATATTAATCTAGATGCGGCATTCAACTTTGGAATTTTCAAAATGGCTGCCGTTACCATGGCTGCTGTTAAGAGGCAATTGGTGGACCAGGGTGACATCCGCTATTGCTTGCAATGGCAATTCTAGTTTATTATTATTATTCCACACTTTTTTGTCCAGACTATTTCTAAGAATAGGACGGACCAATTGTTATGGAACTATACCAAAATGTTAATGACCATGTGCAGAAGTGCAGTCGAGGGTTGGCATATCCAACATGGCTGCCGTTGTCATGGAAACAGAAAGAATGTAAAAATGTAATGGAACATTCTAGAACATTAGGTTAAAGTAAATCTACGGCCATTAAATGTTATATAATGGTATAATATTATGGGGAGCACAATATGAAGCAACAGTATGACTTTGGAATTTTCAAATGTTGCTATGGAAACTGTTCAAAAAAAGCAAAATTTTGAAAATTCTTCAAAAATGTATGAAACGTTACAGAAATGTTAACATATTAATCTAGATGCGGCATTCAACTTTGGAATTTCCAAAATGGCTGCCGTTACCATGGCTGCTGTTTAGAGGCACTTGGTGGACCAGGGTGACATCCGCTATTGCTTGCAATGGCAATTCTAGTTATGGCACCCTCAACGAAGTTGGGGTGACATATTGTTATTCTACGTTTCTTTTTTTTCTTATTTTTCTTTTTCTTCTTCCACACATTTTGTCCGTCGTGTTTCTCGGAATCCAATGGACCAATGTTGATGGAACTTTACTATAAGGAGGTCCCCAATGTAAAGTTGTGCACCTTGGTATGGAATGGTAAAAGATGGCCGCCGTTTCCATGGAAACAGCATAAATGCGAAAAAAATCAAAGTGTTCCAAACTGGAAGAAACTCCACAGGAATGGTAACTGGCATGTGCTGATTTGCAGTTTGACTTTGGAATTTTCAAAATGGCTGCCGTTACCATGGAAACAGCTAAAATATCAAAAATTCTAACTCTTTCGTTATAAGATCCAATTGGATGAAACTTTATGAAAATGTTATCCAGTATGCCAAGATGTCAAGACAATATTTAGATATTTCAAAATGGCCGCAGTTGTCATGGAAACTGGGGGCAAGTTTTGCATTGACCCTATAGAAAAATACATAAAATCTGCATTTTCTCAAAGAGTATTGCACTGAAGTAAATGAAACTGTATTGATATATAACATGACATGTGGCAATGAGATGTCTGCTTTTAGAATTTTTGAATTATCTACTGTAACCATGGAAACAGCAATAATGTCCAAAATTAAAAAAAAAAATCAATTTGCTGCAAACTACATGAAACTTTACAGAAATGGTAACAGGCATGGGCGGAGTTGCATTTTGAAGTTGGAATTTTCAAAATGGCCGCCGTAACCATGGAAACGGCAAAAATGTCAAAATTTTCAAAGTGATCCAAATTTTATGAAACTTTACAAAAATGATACTTTCTATGTGTAGAGGCGCTATTTGACTTTGGATTTTTCAAAATGGCTGCCAGTCACCTGGCAATGGGGGAACGAGGGTGCCATCCGTTATTGCTAGCAATTACAAATCTAGTTATGTCACCCGATCGACAATGTCGGGTGACATATTGCTTTTCCTCTGTTTCTTTTTCTGTATTATTATTATTATTATACTTCCACCTAATTTTGTCCGCCAGCTTTCTCAGAGCCAAAAGTACCAATCCGAATGATGGTGCACTATAACAAGGAACCCTGACTCCCTAGAGTCTGTGAAACTTTGGAACTAAAAAATGGCTGTCATCACCATGGAAACGGAAAAATGGTGAAAAAATATAATTTTGGAGTTCCTTGAATTATTTGAGAATGCTTAAGCTTAAAATCTTTAGATTTTAATACAATGAAGGTGCCCACTATATACTGGTTTTGGATGATTTTGGCACATTTTGGAACTGCTATGTTGCCATGGAAACTACACCAAAAACTTCAAAAATATGGAAATGCTCCAATTTTTTTTAAACTTTAGCATAACGATGAGCAACTTTGGTAGATGTGGAATTTGGCGTTGGAATTTCTAAAATGTCTGCCGTTTCCATGGAAACAATGCAAAAAGGTCAAAATGCTCCAAAAACTTCCGGGTTTGGTGAATAACTTTGGTATGCTTGAACTTAAAATCATCAAATTTTTATGCAATATAGTTGTCCACTATATACAGGTTTTGAATGATTTTGATAATCATTGGAACTACTATGTTACCATGGATACAGGAGCAAAAATTTCAGAATGCTTCAAAATTGATGAAACTTGATATGATTGTTAACTGTCAAGTCTAGATATGACTTTTGAAGTTGGAATTTCCAAAATGGCCACGGTTGCCATGGAAACTGCAAAAATGTCAAAAATTCTCAAAATGGTTTTAACTTAATGAAATTTGATATTATTGGTAACTAACAAATTAAGATGAGACTTTTGACTTTGAAATTTTCAAAATGGCTGCCGTTGCCATGGAAACGGTATTAATGTGAAATACTATAAAATGCTCTGAATATACTGAAAATTTACAAAAAGATGAATAGCCATGCATATTTGTGCATTTACTGTTAAACAAGTTTGAAATGGCTGCCACTTAGTGGCAATAGGGGGAAGGGTGACATCCGCTATTGCTTGCAATGGCAATTCTAGTTCTTTTTCTTTTTCTTCCGCCACTTTAAAAATGAACTTGTCCGCAGCGTTTCTCCAAAACCGCTTGTCAGATTTACTTAGGATTTCATAGAATGTTAGACTAATATATCTAGGTGGGCCATCAATCTTTCGTTTGTGCATTGGGGTCTGTTAAGGGCTATTTTGAGGGCATAGAGAGGGGAGGGGTTTACTATAGAACCCTATGGGATTTTATTTTTTAAAATTTTTCAATTACTATAACTTGAAAACTGTAAGTGATAGATACACACAGTCTTCAGAAATGATCACAGGACAATAAAACAAATCAAATGAAACAAAAGGGAAGTCCCTGGGGGTCACCCCACCCCCCTTGTTTAAAAAAACTTGTAAACGGTCAAGATCCCCACCCCTAAACCATATATATTCTAGATACACACAGTCTTCAGAAATGATCACAGGACAATAAAACAAATCAAATGAAACAAAAGGGAAGTCCCTGGGGGTCACCCCCACCCCCCTTGTTTAAAAAACTTGTAAACGGTCAAGATCCCCACCCCTAAACCATATATATTCTTGTATGGGACAATAAAGCAAATCCAATGAAATAATTGAGGAGTCCCTAGGGGTCACCCCCACCCCCTGCTGTTTGAGAACTTGTAAACAGTCGAGATCCCCACCCCTAAACCATATATATTCTTGTATGGGACAATAAAGCAAATCCAATGAAATAATTGAGGAGTCCCTAGGGGTCACCCCCACCCCCTGCTGTTTGAGAACTTGTAAACGGTTGAGATCCCCACCCTTAAACCATATATATTATTGTATGGGACAATAAAGCAAATCCAATGAAATGATTGAGGAGTCCCTAGGGGTCACCCCCACCCCCTGCTGTTTGAGAACTTGTAAACAGTTGCGATCCCCACCCTAAACCATGTATATTCTTGTATGGGACAATAAAGCAAATCCAATGAAATATTTGGGTTGTAAACAGTCGAGATCCCCACCCCTAAACCATATATATTCTTGTATGGGACAATAAAGCAAATCCAATGAAATAATTGAGGAGTCCCTAGGGGTCACCCCCACCCCCTGCTGTTTGAGAACTTGTAAACGGTTGAGATCCCCACCCTTAAACCTTATATATTATTGTATGGGACAATAAAGCAAATCCAATGAAATAATTGAGGAGTCCCTAGGGGTCACCCCCACCCCCTGCTGTTTGAGAACTTGTAAACAGTTGCGATCCCCACCACTAAACCATGTATATTCTTGTATGGGACAATAAAGCAAATCCAATGAAATATTTGGGGAGTCCCTAGGGGTCACCCCCACCCCCTGCTGTTTGAGAACTTGTAAACGGTTGAGATCCCCACCCCTAAACCATGTATATTCTTGTTGGGGACATTAAAAGAAATCCAATGAAATAATTGAGGAGTCCCTGGGGGTCACCCCCACCCCCTGCTGTTTGAGAACTTGTAAACGGTTGAGATCCCAACCCCTTAACCATATATATTCTTGTATTGGACAATAAAACAAATCCAAGGAAATAATTGAGGAGTTCCTATGGGTCACCCCCACCCTCTGCTGTTTGAAAACTTGTAAAAGAGGGACGAAAGATACCAAAGGGACAGTCAAACTCATAAATCTAAAACAAACTGACAACGCCATGGCTAAAAATAAAAGAAGACAAACAGAAAAACAATAGTACACACGACACAACATAGAAAACTAAAGAATAAACAACACGAACCCCACCAAAAACTAGGGGTGATCTCAGGTGCTCCGGAAGGGTAAGCAGATCCTGCTCCACATGTGGCACCCGTCGTGTTGCTTAAGTGATTACAAATCCGGTAAATAGTCTATTTCGGTAGGTCATATTCATGAAAGGGAAGGGGATTGTAGTTACGACGTAAGGAACATATCCGATATCATTTGTGAAACGGTTATTCCATAACGGTCAACCAACTCGTGATGGCGTCCGTAAAATTTACGAAGGGATGATTTCAACTTCACCATTTGGAACTCTTGGTTTAATAGCTTCCTTGTGAGCAGCAAACCTCTATCAAGAAAATCATGATAGGAAATGCAAGCACGGGAATATCGTATCAATTGGGAGATATATACCCCGTATGCAGGTGCTGCTGGAATGTTGCTACTTAGAAATGGAAAGTTCACAATTGGAAAGCTGAAATCATCTCTTTTGTCGTAAAGTTTTGTTTTCAACCGACCCTCATTGTCAATTTCTAGATGTAAGTCAAGATATGAAGCCGACTTAACTGTATCTGTAGTATCCTTTATCTCTAGTTCGATTGGATAGATGCGTTCCACATAGTCACCAAATTTTGAATTGTTTAGTGAAAGAACATCATCTATATAGCGGAGAGTAGAGTTAAAGGATATTGCTAACTTCTTATCTTTCTTCCTAAGAAGTTCCTGCATGAAGTCAGCCTCATAATAATAAAGAAACAAGTCGGCGAGTAGAGGGGCACAGTTTGTTCCCATTGGAATGCCGACAGTCTGTTGAAAAACACGTCCTCCGAACGTAACAAATATGTTGTCAATCAAGAAATCAAGCATCTTGATAATATCAGTTTCAGAGAATTTTTTGTTTGAATCAGAGTGATTCTTTACAAAGTAGGATTTATCCCTCCCTAAGACAAGATACTTGTATCTACGTTGGCCATTCTTTTTTATGAAGCAAAGTAATATCAACTCTTTCAATTTGTCTTTTAGTTTGGAATGTGGAATACTTGTGTACAGGGTAGAAAAGTCAAATGTTTTAATACTGTTACAAGATGAAAGAGAGTTAGATTGTATGTACTCTAAAAGATCTTTTGAATTTTTAAGTATCCACATCTGATTCACGCCACCTCTGGAATAGGCAGTTTCACAATAACTTTGAAGCCCGTCTTTGATTGCTGATAAAATAGATGTTAATAATTTAGAAAGAGGTTTCGTGGAGCACTTGGAAGACCCAGCAATATACCGTTGTTTGTAAGGACACTTATGTAGTTTAGGTATCCAATACAGTGATGGAAGATCCAGTTCTTCATCTTTGGTTGAAATTCCAAAGGAACATAGAACAGACCTATGATTATCCAGGATTTCCTCTTTGGTAAGTGTCGTGAGGGTATATGTTGAGTTACCAAGTGAATTGTCAATACCTAATTCGTTTATCAAGCAGTTGATGTAGTGACTTTTACACACAAAAACGATGTTATTTGGGGCTTTATCTGCAGGGACAACAACATATTTGTCATGGAGGTCGGATAGGTGTTTTGCAACATTTGGGTCTTTAAAGATTGACGTAGCATGGGCATTGATGGACCCATTCAGTTTCTTAATTCTGATTTGTATCAACGACCTCACTGCCTTAATCCATTCGGAAAGAGTGTCTACGTCTTCCTTCTCGCGCTTAGCCCATTGCCTGGCATAATCCTCGACTGAATCCATCAAAATTTTAAAGTTGTATTTCCAATTGATGGATTTAGGCTCACGATATTTGGGACCTTTCGATAACACATTTCGTAGAGAAGTGTTATTAACAATGTTAAGGTCACCGGTAATAACGTGGCCAGCAGGATTATATGTGAATTTGGAACTAGCACAAGTGCAATCAGGAGGTTTAGACTTGAAGTCGTCAATATCGAGATCCTGCAAAACGCGTTTGTAATTGAAAATTTTAGTTGCAATAGGTTTGGTATAGGTATAAGAAATTATTGGTACAGACTGGTCTTTGAAATAAGGAGGTATTTTCGATTGCACTAATTTATGATGAAGGATATTGCCCAGGTTGACGCCATCGAGACCTTTGTTGGCAAAGGAAAGATTAAGAAAAGATCTTTTCTCTTTTTCATCTTTTCCAATGCGAACTGGCTTGAAAAGTCTGTGACTTGCAATATCCGAAATTATAGCTTCAAGTTTGTATTGGTTTGAATGAGGGTTTGTAACAGTGGATTCCAAACATAAATTGAACAGAGAATGAAGTTTCGAAAGGGGTAATGAATAAAGTTTCGTGCGAATGTGATGAATACCTAACGGCTTTTGTATGAATGGCAGTAAGTCATTAATAGAGACATCATCCCAACCCCTAAACCATATATATTCTTGTATGGGATAACAAAGCAAATCTAATGAAATATTTGGGGAGTCCCTGGGGTTCATCCCCTTTGTGTTCTTTTAATATATCATTTGAAATTTTATTTTAGTACAAACATGTTTAGTTTGTTTTATGTTGACAAACATGCTTAGTTTGTCAAAAAACGTGCTTAGTTTGTTTTGAGTCTAACCATGAAGAAAGTGTCGTGAAGTTTGCACCAAAAGGTAAGTAAATTTATGATCTATATAGGCTCTATGTATGTATGCTCTATGTATGTATGCTTTATGTCACTGTTTGTCACATTAGATGGCACCAAGTAAAATTTGAGGTTTGTGAAATTTGTTCTCCAATGCTTTTTTTAATATTTTGTGTAAATTTTATTAACCTAGTTCAACCTTGAAATTTACAAATATATAAGTAACCTCAAATTTTGCTAATCTGAAACTTGGCTTTAAAGATTTTGATGATGCATTGAACATAAAATATGATAAAAAATGTAAAAAAAATAAATTGAAATTTTATAATTAATTTACTTAATAAAATTACTCTTGCCAAGGCCAGGTTTCACATTGCATGGTTAAGTCTGCACGTAAAGAATTGTGTAAGCTAGTGCTTCTTTATAGCTTTATTTGTAGACCCTCCTCGTGGTGGTGCCGGATAACACTCATTCACATCTTTAGTTTTGCACTCAGCAAATTTTTAAAAAAAATTAACAGAATTCAAAATGATTTTTATCATTTCTATTATTTAACATTTCCTAACACTTAAAAATTTCAGATACAGAAATATATGAATGATACAATAGGTAAATTAAGGATGTGTTTGATTGGCCAAATTAACCATGCTATTTTACATTATATATATATCTATACTCTATTTACCATTTATAAATATTCACACAAGATTGCATTGACAGCATCATCTTATCCAGAGATATAGATGTAAAATATATTGAAATTTTGTTTTGTATTATTTTTAAAAACATCTGCCTTCAATTTTGCAGTAATATCAAATGTTTTTTTTTTAATTCTATTTATAAATTGTATTTTATGTACAGTCAATACCAGGCCTACCTTTTGAAAAAAATAGCTGATATATATACAAGATAGATTTCTATTAATATTCAAATTATTTAAAGAATGATAAATAAAAGTTACCTTTCACATTTTTTGGATAACATACATTTGTATAGCATATATGCAAGATTTCACTATCATATTTAATTGCTGTCGGAACATCTTTCAATTCTTTAAAAAAAAAAAATACACTATAGTATACTTAATATCTAATATATTTTGTAAATTTTTGTTTCTTAATTGTTGTTTTTCATTGTTTTGCAAAATTTTTGACAATTTCATTGTATACATTCCAGATATTGTACAACATGGCACGAAATAAAGCAAGACGACTAAAAGACAAAAAACGGAAGCAGCAATTTAGAGAAAAGGTATGTATGTTTAGATATAGGACTAACATGACTGGTAACATAAGTTTAACCAATATTTAAATCTTATCTTTTGACAAATAAAGCAATTAAAAATGAGTAAAAACAAACTATTTAAAAAAATTTGAAATATGTATAAATGTAACAAAAACACTACCACTGGGTTGGTTGTAGTTGTTTTGATTTTAAAATGTAAAGCCATATTATTGAAAATGGTTTTCTTTTACAAAATTTTGGCAGTGATTTTGTTTTACGAAATTTACAAACATACTTGCCTCACAACAATTTCTTGTGCTGAAGCTACCCAATAACTAGTCAGAAAAACTTGAAGGTATTTGAAAAATTATTTTGACTAAAATCAATCTCAAACTTTTTCGTGAAACACATACCTGAACAATATTATACTGAGAACCAGAAATTTGTTTAAACACAAAAACTATATCATTAATTCACAATAATGTAATAAGTCAAAAACTATGTATCAGTAGGGGTTATGTATAGTTGAACAAATACACAATTAATCACTTTATCTTTACAGGTTTCTTCATCTTATGTCTACTTTCCGGTTAATACAGTTGGGAAGGAACGTATGCAGCTATTATTAAACCTTGAATCTACCAAAACTCAGAATACTAATCAAGCAACAGATGTTTTATCATCTTTACAACTAGCTGCACCAGCTACATTTCAAACCATTACTGGTGATGGGAACTGCTTCTTTGCAGCATTGTCGTATACCACTTGTGGTCATCAAAGATTTCATGACATAATAAGACAGAGAATTTGTAACCATTTTATACAAAATCAAAATGACTTGAAAGGTTATTTACCTCCACAGTACAAAGGAAACGCCAATTCCTATTTAGTTCACACAAGAATGAGAGAAAATAAAACCTGGGCAACAGAGGTGGAAATTTTCACAGCCAGCCATTTACTTCAAACTGATATTTACACATATACCAAGTCTGGAGTACATTGGGTTTGGCTTAAGCACAGTACAATAACTTTATCTGACAATAGAGGAATATATCTGTATCACAAAAACCAAAATCATTATGATGTTGTTCTTACCACAAGTACGCAACCTGTTTTGCAGAATTTTTCATCGGGTTTACAAACATATTTATGTGATCAGCTGAAGAAAGAAACTCAAAAGATGAAAAATGCTGAAGTAAAGGATAAAGCTAGACAAAATAAAATCGCAAAAGAACAGTATATAGAAAATAAAAAAATCAAAGAGAGAAAGGACAAAGAAAAGAAAAACAGGAATGAAAGATTAAGATATAGCACAGACAAAGTGTACAAGGAAAATAAAAAGAAAAGTGGTAAATTAAAGTATAGCACAGACAAAGTGTACAAAGAAAACAAACAGAAAAGTTGTAGATTAAGATATAGCACCGACAAAGTGTACAAGGAAAAGGCAAAGAAAAGTGGTAAATTAAAGTATAACACGGACAAAGTGTACAAAGAAAACAAACAGAAAAGTTGTAGATTAAGATATAGCACCGACAAAGTGTACAAGGAAAAGGCAAAGAAAAGTGGAAAATTAAAGTATAACACGGACAAAGTGTACAAGGAAAACAAACAGAAAAGTTGTAGATTAAGATATAGCACCGACAAAGTGTACAAGGAAAAGGCAAAGAAAAGTGGTAAATTAAAGTATAACACGGACAAAGTGTACAAAGAAAACAAACAGAAAAGTTGTAGATTAAGATATGGCACCGACAAAGTGTACAAGGAAAAGGCAAAGAAAAGTGGTAAATTAAAGTATAACACGGACAAAGTGTACAAGGAAAACAAACAGAAAAGTTGTAGATTAAGATATAGCACCGACAAAGTGTACAAGGAAAAGGCAAAGAAAAGTGGTAAATTAAAGTATAAAACGGACAAAGTGTACAAGGAAAACAAACAGAAAAGTTGTAGATTAAGATATAGCACCGACAAAGTGTACAAGGAAAAGGCAAAGAAAAGTGGTAAATTAAAGTATAAAACGGACAAAGTGTACAAGGAAAACAAACAGAAAAGTTGTAGATTAAGATATAGCACCGACAAAGTGTACAAGGAAAAGGCAAAGAAAAGTGGTAAATTAAAGTCTAACACGGACAAAGTGCACAAGGAAAACAAAAAGAAAAGTGGTAGATTAAGATATAGCACAGACAAAGTGTACAAGGAAAATAAAAAGAAAAGTGATAGAATAAGATACCAGACAATTTTGAAATACAAACAATCTAAGCAGGTGTCTTCCATAATGAAATATGCAAACAACTCCATTTTTAGAAATAAGTTGAAAGAAATGTCTAGGTCAAAGTACAGAACAAATACTGATTTTCAAATGAGACTTAAAACTCAAAATTGTAAGAAGTACAAGAACAATACAGAATTCAGAGAGAAAGTCAAATCTGTTTCAAAGAACAAGTACCAACGATATGAATCTTTACGAAATAAGCTGAAGGCTTCATCAATAAAGAGATATTCATCGAACCCACTATTTAGATGTAAACTGAAAACTATGTTAAAAACCAAATATCATAATGACATAAATGTCAGAGAGAAAAAAATAGCCAATAGAAATTCTATTCAGAAAGCAATAACAAAATTTCAGAAAAGCATACAAGACCATCCATTATATGTCTGCACAGTCTGCATAAGATCTTTGTACAAAAGTCAAGTAAAAAAATGTAACAGAGCGAAGTATTCTAACGAAAAAGCAAGCGAATGTTTAACTGGAAATTTTGTTCATACATGTGATAAACATTGTGAAGTAAAATGTGAAAAGGCAAAGGAATGGATATGCTTTACATGTCATAGACATTTATCTTTAAACAATATGCCACCACAGGCACAAGCAAATGGCCTTAATCTTGAACCTATTCCCCCTGAAATTGAAAAATTAAATGATCTGGAAAGACAACTTGTTGCATTACGTATTCCATTCATGAAGATTCTTTGTTTACCAAAAGGAGGTCAATGTGGAGTAAAGGGACCTTGTATCAATGTACCATGTGACTTAAACAGTGTAACTGCAACATTGCCTAGACCAATTAATGATGCACAGTTAATTAAAGTTAAACTAAAGCGTAAAGTTGAATATAAAGGCTATCACAAATTTGGATGGATTAATCCAGCTAATGTGCAGGAAGCAGTTCAGTTCTTTCTAAAAAACAATAAATGGTACAAAGATGTACAACTAAGGAATTTATGGTATACTGAAGATGATTCAGATCTCATTGTTTGTGACAACTCATTAGAGATGGACATTCCTAATGGTGAAAGCAGCAAAGATATTAAAGAAGAAAGCAAGAATAATGATTCTGGTACCATCAGTGAGGATGAAGGTGAAAATGAGCAATCCAAAGACATTGAAGATAATGATATTGCTGCTTATCCTGTAGACACCTGCTTACAGCCTATAGACCTTGGTCAAGAAATCCTTGATACTGACGGGAAGGTGTTTTGCCTAGCTCCTGGAGAAAATCAAATATCAAAAAGCATATTCAAGGAGAAAGGTATAGATGCAATGGCATTTCCACATTTGCATCCTGGCGGAGAGTTTGGATATTCCATGGAAAGACAAGTCAGATTAACACCTTCAAAATACTTTAATGCACGACTTTTGTCAGCAGACACTAGATTTGCCACAGACAGTCAGTATATATTTTTTGCTCAGTATGTGACTGAAATTATGAATGTTACATCAAACATATCAATTGCTCTTCGTAAAGGTAAACAGAAAAGTGAAGATGGACAGAAAGTAAATGCCTCCATGTTAACAAAACCAGATAATTTGAAGAAGATATTGAAATCAGATGTTGGCTTCCGATTCCTCCAGCCTGTTCGTGGAACACCCCCATACTGGGAAAGAACAATGAAAGACCTATATGCAATGATTAGGCAAATTGGAATTCCAACCTTTTTTCTAACATTTTCTGCTGGTGAAACAAGATGGGATGATGTTTTGAATACTTTACTTCAAGTAAGTCATGACAGGAGAAATATTTGTGATCTACAGTGGACAGATAAATGCAAACTTATTAAAGATAACCCAGTTATCTGTGCCAGATTATTTGATCACAGAGTGAAAGCTTTATTCACTGATATTTTGATGTCACCAGCACAGCCAATAGGAAAGATTGTTGATTTCTTCTTTAGAACAGAGTTTCAACAACGAGGATCTCCCCATATCCATTGTTTGGTATGGATTGATGGTGCACCTAAACTAAATCAAGATAGTGATAAAGATATTTGCAGATTTGTTGATCAACACATAACCTGTCAGTTACCTGATAAAGACAAAAATCCCAAACTTTATGAAATTGTTACATCAGTACAAATGCATGGTAAGAGTCACACAAAATCTTGCAAGAAACATTCAACAACATGCAGGTTTAACTTGCCTAGACCTCCAATATGTAATACATTTATTGCAAGAATTGAAACAGATGAACTTGAAAAGGAAGACAGCACAACACAGAAAACACCTTCAACAGCAGAAGAGCTAGATGAAATCTGTAAGCCAAAAAGATCTGCCAAGCAGGTACTAAAAGATGTATGGGCTGTGATCACTTCATATGATTCTTTATCTGAACTCAAATTAAAGGATATTTTCAAAATGGCAAATACAACTTATTCCAAATATAAACAATGTCTACAAACCGTGACAACTAAAAATGTGATACACCATAAGAGGAACCTTTCAGACCTATGGGTGAACAATTACAATCAGTATCTTTTATCAGCTTGGAATGCCAATATTGATATCCAGTTTGTTACTGATGTATACTCATGTGTTGCCTACATCTTGTCTTACATCAGTAAATCAGAAGGGGAGATGAGTGAACTACTTCTTAATGCTAAGAAAGAGGCTGTTAAAGGTAACCAGGATTCAGCAAGCACAATGAAGCAAATTGGACAAGTTTATATGAACAATAGAGAGGTTTCAGCTCAAGAAGCAGTCTATAGAGTATGCAGTTTCAAATTGAAGGATTGCTCCAAAAATGTCATATTTATACCTACAGGTAGTAACCCTTTGAAAATGAGTCTACCTATCAACATAATTAGATCGAGAAAGGATGATGATGAAAATATTTGGATGATAACAATCTTTGAAAAATACTATGAACGTCCATGTTCATCACAATTTGATGACCTTTGCTTAGCAGACTTTTGTTCATTGTATAATATTTACCCAATTTCTCAAAAACCAAAATCATCCAAAACAAATCTTGTCTATGAAATGCAAAATAACTTAGGATTTGTAAAACAAAAATGTAAGGGAAAGGAAAATATCAACAGATATCCAAGATTTAACAGGAAAAAAGCACCAGAAGAATTCTTTCTTTCTTTACTTCAGCTATATTTACCCCATAGAAGTGCAAACATTAAACCACAACTGTATCTAAGCTATGAGGACTTTGTGAAAATAGGGATTTTAGCGGATGGATCTAAGGTGCTAGATATAGTAAATTATAACAGAGAAAGGTATGAAACAGATCCTGAAGAATTAGAAAAAGCATGGGAAGATTTGCAACAAGGAAACATTCAACAAGATGCTTGGGCACAAATAGCACCAGAAGCAGAAGCAGAAAGGTTAGAGATAGAAATGGAAAAACCTGTTAAAATCCCTGAAGAAAATGAAGATCTACCAGAGTTTGACATATTTGTAAGTGAAAAATCACATTCTAGTAATCCAAGCCAATTAGTTGAGCTCAAAAGACCTAAAACAACTGTAAACGAAATAAGAAGTTCTGTCAGACAACTAAATGAAAAACAACAAGAAATTTATTATGAAATCAGGAAATGGTGTATTGATGTTACCCTTAACAAAGAACCTGAACCATTCCATCTTTTTCTCACCGGGGGAGCAGGCACTGGAAAGACGCACTTGGTTCGTTGTATATACCACGAAGCTAACAGAATCCTTTCAAAAACAGCTAGTACTCCTGATGCAACATCTGTCCTACTTATCTTTTGGTAAAGATTTTGTTCGTGCCAAATTTGAAATATGTTTTTTACCACTTTCAGGGTGGTCAAATTTAACATAAACTGCTCTTATTTCATCACTTTGACTTTTCTCTATGCCTGTAATGCTTCCAAATGCACCATTTACTAAACCATCAGTAGTGTCTATGTTACGAATCAACATGATTCTAGCACAAAGTCCTAGTTCAATGACATCTTGTAAGTCTTCTGATGTATATGTAGAATAAGGTTCATCTTTTTGTGATAATTGTCCTGTTAAAGAGTTTTTGAAGAAATCCTTTGCTTTTGATTTTACAGTCTGCTTACAGACATCTTTGATCATGTGTTCATTATGTGAATTTACTTCTTTGTTTGTTGGGAAGATATGTAAAACATTTGCTGAACTCTCTGGAAGTTTTGACACAGATACAGATGACAAAACTGTCAAATCATCTTCAGAGAATGGCTGGCCCTTAATGTGTGTTCTAATTCTGTTTAGTAATAGAGCAAGTTGTTGGTCATCATTTTGTCGCATGATCTCTGTCAGGATAACAATTTTGAAGACAGGATTCCAAAGATCAAGGAAAACAGAACTGATGTCTCTATACAATGGTGAAGCTCGGACAGGGGGTAGTTGATAAAAGTCTCCAACAGCAAGTATAGCTATGTTTCCAAAATAGGTTTTTGTCTGTTTGATTTGGGATAATCTGCCATGAATGTATGACAGGAGTTTATGGTCGACCATTGAAATTTCATCAATTACAAGTATGCGAACACTTTCATATTTTGCTCGAAGACTATTCACGAGACTCTCTCCTAAAGGTTTGTAAGGAAGTTTGATAGCTTTGTTTATTGCAAATGTAGAGTGTATTGTAGATCCTTCAATGTTAAATGCAGCCGTTCCTGTGGGTGCAGTAAGTAGGACAGATGTTGCATCAGGAGTACTAGCTGTTTTTGAAAGGATTCTGTTAGCTTCGTGGTATATACAACGAACCAAGTGCGTCTTTCCAGTGCCTGCTCCCCCGGTGAGAAAAAGATGGAATGGTTCAGGTTCTTTGTTAAGGGTAACATCAATACACCATTTCCTGATTTCATAATAAATTTCTTGTTGTTTTTCATTTAGTTGTCTGACAGAACTTCTTATTTCGTTTACAGTTGTTTTAGGTCTTTTGAGCTCAACTAATTGGCTTGGATTACTAGAATGTGATTTTTCACTTACAAATATGTCAAACTCTGGTAGATCTTCATTTTCTTCAGGGATTTTAACAGGTTTTTCCATTTCTATCTCTAACCTTTCTGCTTCTGCTTCTGGTGCTATTTGTGCCCAAGCATCTTGTTGAATGTTTCCTTGTTGCAAATCTTCCCATGCTTTTTCTAATTCTTCAGGATCTGTTTCATACCTTTCTCTGTTATAATTTACTATATCTAGCACCTTAGATCCATCCGCTAAAATCCCTATTTTCACAAAGTCCTCATAGCTTAGATACAGTTGTGGTTTAATGTTTGCACTTCTATGGGGTAAATATAGCTGAAGTAAAGAAAGAAAGAATTCTTCTGGTGCTTTTTTCCTGTTAAATCTTGGATATCTGTTGATATTTTCCTTTCCCTTACATTTTTGTTTTACAAATCCTAAGTTATTTTGCATTTCATAGACAATGATTTTGGTTTTTGAGAAATTGGGTAAATATTATACAATGAACAAAAGTCTGCTAAGCAAAGG
Organism: Mytilus edulis; assembly: GCF_963676685.1. NCBI lineage: Eukaryota > Metazoa > Mollusca > Bivalvia > Mytilida > Mytilidae > Mytilus > Mytilus edulis. Next base: position 121,280 of record NW_027267905.1, read on the forward strand.
TCATCAAATTGTGATGAACATGGACGTTCATAGTATTTTTCAAAGATTGTTATCATCCAAATATTTTCATCATCATCCTTTCTCGATCTAATTATGTTGATAGGTAGACTCATTTTCAAAGGGTTACTACCTGTAGGTATAAATATGACATTTTTGGAGCAATCCTTCAATTTGAAACTGCATACTCTATAGACTGCTTCTTGAGCTGAAACCTCTCTATTGTTCATATAAACTTGTCCAATTTGCTTCATTGTGCTTGCTGAATCCTGGTTACCTTTAACAGCCTCTTTCTTAGCATTAAGAAGTAGTTCACTCATCTCCCCTTCTGATTTACTGATGTAAGACAAGATGTAGGCAACACATGAGTATACATCAGTAACAAACTGGATATCAATATTGGCATTCCAAGCTGATAAAAGATACTGATTGTAATTGTTCACCCATAGGTCTGAAAGGTTCCTCTTATGGTGTATCACATTTTTAGTTGTCACGGTTTGTAGACATTGTTTATATTTGGAATAAGTTGTATTTGCCATTTTGAAAATATCCTTTAATTTGAGTTCAGATAAAGAATCATATGAAGTGATCACAGCCCATACATCTTTTAGTACCTGCTTGGCAGATCTTTTTGGCTTACAGATTTCATCTAGCTCTTCTGCTGTTGAAGGTGTTTTCTGTGTTGTGCTGTCTTCCTTTTCAAGTTCATCTGTTTCAATTCTTGCAATAAATGTATTACATATTGGAGGTCTAGGCAAGTTAAACCTGCATGTTGTTGAATGTTTCTTGCAAGATTTTGTGTGACTCTTACCATGCATTTGTACTGATGTAACAATTTCATAAAGTTTGGGATTTTTGTCTTTATCAGGTAACTGACAGGTTATGTGTTGATCAACAAATCTGCAAATATCTTTATCACTATCTTGATTTAGTTTAGGTGCACCATCAATCCATACCAAACAATGGATATGGGGAGATCCTCGTTGTTGAAACTCTGTTCTAAAGAAGAAATCAACAATCTTTCCTATTGGCTGTGCTGGTGACATCAAAATATCAGTGAATAAAGCTTTCACTCTGTGATCAAATAATCTGGCACAGATAACTGGGTTATCTTTAATAAGTTTGCATTTATCTGTCCACTGTAGATCACAAATATTTCTCCTGTCATGACTTACTTGAAGTAAAGTATTCAAAACATCATCCCATCTTGTTTCACCAGCAGAAAATGTTAGAAAAAAGGTTGGAATTCCAATTTGCCTAATCATTGCATATAGGTCTTTCATTGTTCTTTCCCAGTATGGGGGTGTTCCACGAACAGGCTGGAGGAATCGGAAGCCAACATCTGATTTCAATATCTTCTTCAAATTATCTGGTTTTGTTAACATGGAGGCATTTACTTTCTGTCCATCTTCACTTTTCTGTTTACCTTTACGAAGAGCAATTGATATGTTTGATGTAACATTCATAATTTCAGTCACATACTGAGCAAAAAATATATACTGACTGTCTGTGGCAAATCTAGTGTCTGCTGACAAAAGTCGTGCATTAAAGTATTTTGAAGGTGTTAATCTGACTTGTCTTTCCATGGAATATCCAAACTCTCCGCCAGGATGCAAATGTGGAAATGCCATTGCATCTATACCTTTCTCCTTGAATATGCTTTTTGATATTTGATTTTCTCCAGGAGCTAGGCAAAACACCTTCCCGTCAGTATCAAGGATTTCTTGACCAAGGTCTATAGGCTGTAAGCAGGTGTCTACAGGATAAGCAGCAATATCATTATCTTCAATGTCTTTGGATTGCTCATTTTCACCTTCATCCTCACTGATGGTACCAGAATCATTATTCTTGCTTTCTTCTTTAATATCTTTGCTGCTTTCACCATTAGGAATGTCCATCTCTAATGAGTTGTCACAAACAATGAGATCTGAATCATCTTCAGTATACCATAAATTCCTTAGTTGTACATCTTTGTACCATTTATTGTTTTTTAGAAAGAACTGAACTGCTTCCTGCACATTAGCTGGATTAATCCATCCAAATTTGTGATAGCCTTTATATTCAACTTTACGCTTTAGTTTAACTTTAATTAACTGTGCATCATTAATTGGTCTAGGCAATGTTGCAGTTACACTGTTTAAGTCACATGGTACATTGATACAAGGTCCCTTTACTCCACATTGACCTCCTTTTGGTAAACAAAGAATCTTCATGAATGGAATACGTAATGCAACAAGTTGTCTTTCCAGATCATTTAATTTTTCAATTTCAGGGGGAATAGGTTCAAGATTAAGGCCATTTGCTTGTGCCTGTGGTGGCATATTGTTTAAAGATAAATGTCTATGACATGTAAAGCATATCCATTCCTTTGCCTTTTCACATTTTACTTCACAATGTTTATCACATGTATGAACAAAATTTCCAGTTAAACATTCGCTTGCTTTTTCGTTAGAATACTTCGCTCTGTTACATTTTTTTACTTGACTTTTGTACAAAGATCTTATGCAGACTGTGCAGACATATAATGGATGGTCTTGTATGCTTTTCTGAAATTTTGTTATTGCTTTCTGAATAGAATTTCTATTGGCTATTTTTTTCTCTCTGACATTTATGTCATTATGATATTTGGTTTTTAACATAGTTTTCAGTTTACATCTAAATAGTGGGTTCGATGAATATCTCTTTATTGATGAAGCCTTCAGCTTATTTCGTAAAGATTCATATCGTTGGTACTTGTTCTTTGAAACAGATTTGACTTTCTCTCTGAATTCTGTATTGTTCTTGTACTTCTTACAATTTTGAGTTTTAAGTCTCATTTGAAAATCAGTATTTGTTCTGTACTTTGACCTAGACATTTCTTTCAACTTATTTCTAAAAATGGAGTTGTTTGCATATTTCATTATGGAAGACACCTGCTTAGATTGTTTGTATTTCAAAATTGTCTGGTATCTTATTCTATCACTTTTCTTTTTATTTTCCTTGTACACTTTGTCTGTGCTATATCTTAATCTACCACTTTTCTTTTTGTTTTCCTTGTGCACTTTGTCCGTGTTAGACTTTAATTTACCACTTTTCTTTGCCTTTTCCTTGTACACTTTGTCGGTGCTATATCTTAATCTACAACTTTTCTGTTTGTTTTCCTTGTACACTTTGTCCGTTTTATACTTTAATTTACCACTTTTCTTTGCCTTTTCCTTGTACACTTTGTCGGTGCTATATCTTAATCTACAACTTTTCTGTTTGTTTTCCTTGTACACTTTGTCCGTTTTATACTTTAATTTACCACTTTTCTTTGCCTTTTCCTTGTACACTTTGTCGGTGCTATATCTTAATCTACAACTTTTCTGTTTGTTTTCCTTGTACACTTTGTCCGTGTTATACTTTAATTTACCACTTTTCTTTGCCTTTTCCTTGTACACTTTGTCGGTGCCATATCTTAATCTACAACTTTTCTGTTTGTTTTCTTTGTACACTTTGTCCGTGTTATACTTTAATTTACCACTTTTCTTTGCCTTTTCCTTGTACACTTTGTCGGTGCTATATCTTAATCTACAACTTTTCTGTTTGTTTTCCTTGTACACTTTGTCCGTGTTATACTTTAATTTTCCACTTTTCTTTGCCTTTTCCTTGTACACTTTGTCGGTGCTATATCTTAATCTACAACTTTTCTGTTTGTTTTCTTTGTACACTTTGTCCGTGTTATACTTTAATTTACCACTTTTCTTTGCCTTTTCCTTGTACACTTTGTCGGTGCTATATCTTAATCTACAACTTTTCTGTTTGTTTTCTTTGTACACTTTGTCTGTGCTATACTTTAATTTACCACTTTTCTTTTTATTTTCCTTGTACACTTTGTCTGTGCTATATCTTAATCTTTCATTCCTGTTTTTCTTTTCTTTGTCCTTTCTCTCTTTGATTTTTTTATTTTCTATATACTGTTCTTTTGCGATTTTATTTTGTCTAGCTTTATCCTTTACTTCAGCATTTTTCATCTTTTGAGTTTCTTTCTTCAGCTGATCACATAAATATGTTTGTAAACCCGATGAAAAATTCTGCAAAACAGGTTGCGTACTTGTGGTAAGAACAACATCATAATGATTTTGGTTTTTGTGATACAGATATATTCCTCTATTGTCAGATAAAGTTATTGTACTGTGCTTAAGCCAAACCCAATGTACTCCAGACTTGGTATATGTGTAAATATCAGTTTGAAGTAAATGGCTGGCTGTGAAAATTTCCACCTCTGTTGCCCAGGTTTTATTTTCTCTCATTCTTGTGTGAACTAAATAGGAATTGGCGTTTCCTTTGTACTGTGGAGGTAAATAACCTTTCAAGTCATTTTGATTTTGTATAAAATGGTTACAAATTCTCTGTCTTATTATGTCATGAAATCTTTGATGACCACAAGTGGTATACGACAATGCTGCAAAGAAGCAGTTCCCATCACCAGTAATGGTTTGAAATGTAGCTGGTGCAGCTAGTTGTAAAGATGATAAAACATCTGTTGCTTGATTAGTATTCTGAGTTTTGGTAGATTCAAGGTTTAATAATAGCTGCATACGTTCCTTCCCAACTGTATTAACCGGAAAGTAGACATAAGATGAAGAAACCTGTAAAGATAAAGTGATTAATTGTGTATTTGTTCAACTATACATAACCCCTACTGATACATAGTTTTTGACTTATTACATTATTGTGAATTAATGATATAGTTTTTGTGTTTAAACAAATTTCTGGTTCTCAGTATAATATTGTTCAGGTATGTGTTTCACGAAAAAGTTTGAGATTGATTTTAGTCAAAATAATTTTTCAAATACCTTCAAGTTTTTCTGACTAGTTATTGGGTAGCTTCAGCACAAGAAATTGTTGTGAGGCAAGTATGTTTGTAAATTTCGTAAAACAAAATCACTGCCAAAATTTTGTAAAAGAAAACCATTTTCAATAATATGGCTTTACATTTTAAAATCAAAACAACTACAACCAACCCAGTGGTAGTGTTTTTGTTACATTTATACATATTTCAAATTTTTTTAAATAGTTTGTTTTTACTCATTTTTAATTGCTTTATTTGTCAAAAGATAAGATTTAAATATTGGTTAAACTTATGTTACCAGTCATGTTAGTCCTATATCTAAACATACATACCTTTTCTCTAAATTGCTGCTTCCGTTTTTTGTCTTTTAGTCGTCTTGCTTTATTTCGTGCCATGTTGTACAATATCTGGAATGTATACAATGAAATTGTCAAAAATTTTGCAAAACAATGAAAAACAACAATTAAGAAACAAAAATTTACAAAATATATTAGATATTAAGTATACTATAGTGTATTTTTTTTTTTAAAGAATTGAAAGATGTTCCGACAGCAATTAAATATGATAGTGAAATCTTGCATATATGCTATACAAATGTATGTTATCCAAAAAATGTGAAAGGTAACTTTTATTTATCATTCTTTAAATAATTTGAATATTAATAGAAATCTATCTTGTATATATATCAGCTATTTTTTTCAAAAGGTAGGCCTGGTATTGACTGTACATAAAATACAATTTATAAATAGAATTAAAAAAAAAACATTTGATATTACTGCAAAATTGAAGGCAGATGTTTTTAAAAATAATACAAAACAAAATTTCAATATATTTTACATCTATATCTCTGGATAAGATGATGCTGTCAATGCAATCTTGTGTGAATATTTATAAATGGTAAATAGAGTATAGATATATATATAATGTAAAATAGCATGGTTAATTTGGCCAATCAAACACATCCTTAATTTACCTATTGTATCATTCATATATTTCTGTATCTGAAATTTTTAAGTGTTAGGAAATGTTAAATAATAGAAATGATAAAAATCATTTTGAATTCTGTTAATTTTTTTTAAAAATTTGCTGAGTGCAAAACTAAAGATGTGAATGAGTGTTATCCGGCACCACCACGAGGAGGGTCTACAAATAAAGCTATAAAGAAGCACTAGCTTACACAATTCTTTACGTGCAGACTTAACCATGCAATGTGAAACCTGGCCTTGGCAAGAGTAATTTTATTAAGTAAATTAATTATAAAATTTCAATTTATTTTTTTTACATTTTTTATCATATTTTATGTTCAATGCATCATCAAAATCTTTAAAGCCAAGTTTCAGATTAGCAAAATTTGAGGTTACTTATATATTTGTAAATTTCAAGGTTGAACTAGGTTAATAAAATTTACACAAAATATTAAAAAAAGCATTGGAGAACAAATTTCACAAACCTCAAATTTTACTTGGTGCCATCTAATGTGACAAACAGTGACATAAAGCATACATACATAGAGCATACATACATAGAGCCTATATAGATCATAAATTTACTTACCTTTTGGTGCAAACTTCACGACACTTTCTTCATGGTTAGACTCAAAACAAACTAAGCACGTTTTTTGACAAACTAAGCATGTTTGTCAACATAAAACAAACTAAACATGTTTGTACTAAAATAAAATTTCAAATGATATATTAAAAGAACACAAAGGGGATGAACCCCAGGGACTCCCCAAATATTTCATTAGATTTGCTTTGTTATCCCATACAAGAATATATATGGTTTAGGGGTTGGGATGATGTCTCTATTAATGACTTACTGCCATTCATACAAAAGCCGTTAGGTATTCATCACATTCGCACGAAACTTTATTCATTACCCCTTTCGAAACTTCATTCTCTGTTCAATTTATGTTTGGAATCCACTGTTACAAACCCTCATTCAAACCAATACAAACTTGAAGCTATAATTTCGGATATTGCAAGTCACAGACTTTTCAAGCCAGTTCGCATTGGAAAAGATGAAAAAGAGAAAAGATCTTTTCTTAATCTTTCCTTTGCCAACAAAGGTCTCGATGGCGTCAACCTGGGCAATATCCTTCATCATAAATTAGTGCAATCGAAAATACCTCCTTATTTCAAAGACCAGTCTGTACCAATAATTTCTTATACCTATACCAAACCTATTGCAACTAAAATTTTCAATTACAAACGCGTTTTGCAGGATCTCGATATTGACGACTTCAAGTCTAAACCTCCTGATTGCACTTGTGCTAGTTCCAAATTCACATATAATCCTGCTGGCCACGTTATTACCGGTGACCTTAACATTGTTAATAACACTTCTCTACGAAATGTGTTATCGAAAGGTCCCAAATATCGTGAGCCTAAATCCATCAATTGGAAATACAACTTTAAAATTTTGATGGATTCAGTCGAGGATTATGCCAGGCAATGGGCTAAGCGCGAGAAGGAAGACGTAGACACTCTTTCCGAATGGATTAAGGCAGTGAGGTCGTTGATACAAATCAGAATTAAGAAACTGAATGGGTCCATCAATGCCCATGCTACGTCAATCTTTAAAGACCCAAATGTTGCAAAACACCTATCCGACCTCCATGACAAATATGTTGTTGTCCCTGCAGATAAAGCCCCAAATAACATCGTTTTTGTGTGTAAAAGTCACTACATCAACTGCTTGATAAACGAATTAGGTATTGACAATTCACTTGGTAACTCAACATATACCCTCACGACACTTACCAAAGAGGAAATCCTGGATAATCATAGGTCTGTTCTATGTTCCTTTGGAATTTCAACCAAAGATGAAGAACTGGATCTTCCATCACTGTATTGGATACCTAAACTACATAAGTGTCCTTACAAACAACGGTATATTGCTGGGTCTTCCAAGTGCTCCACGAAACCTCTTTCTAAATTATTAACATCTATTTTATCAGCAATCAAAGACGGGCTTCAAAGTTATTGTGAAACTGCCTATTCCAGAGGTGGCGTGAATCAGATGTGGATACTTAAAAATTCAAAAGATCTTTTAGAGTACATACAATCTAACTCTCTTTCATCTTGTAACAGTATTAAAACATTTGACTTTTCTACCCTGTACACAAGTATTCCACATTCCAAACTAAAAGACAAATTGAAAGAGTTGATATTACTTTGCTTCATAAAAAAGAATGGCCAACGTAGATACAAGTATCTTGTCTTAGGGAGGGATAAATCCTACTTTGTAAAGAATCACTCTGATTCAAACAAAAAATTCTCTGAAACTGATATTATCAAGATGCTTGATTTCTTGATTGACAACATATTTGTTACGTTCGGAGGACGTGTTTTTCAACAGACTGTCGGCATTCCAATGGGAACAAACTGTGCCCCTCTACTCGCCGACTTGTTTCTTTATTATTATGAGGCTGACTTCATGCAGGAACTTCTTAGGAAGAAAGATAAGAAGTTAGCAATATCCTTTAACTCTACTCTCCGCTATATAGATGATGTTCTTTCACTAAACAATTCAAAATTTGGTGACTATGTGGAACGCATCTATCCAATCGAACTAGAGATAAAGGATACTACAGATACAGTTAAGTCGGCTTCATATCTTGACTTACATCTAGAAATTGACAATGAGGGTCGGTTGAAAACAAAACTTTACGACAAAAGAGATGATTTCAGCTTTCCAATTGTGAACTTTCCATTTCTAAGTAGCAACATTCCAGCAGCACCTGCATACGGGGTATATATCTCCCAATTGATACGATATTCCCGTGCTTGCATTTCCTATCATGATTTTCTTGATAGAGGTTTGCTGCTCACAAGGAAGCTATTAAACCAAGAGTTCCAAATGGTGAAGTTGAAATCATCCCTTCGTAAATTTTACGGACGCCATCACGAGTTGGTTGACCGTTATGGAATAACCGTTTCACAAATGATATCGGATATGTTCCTTACGTCGTAACTACAATCCCCTTCCCTTTCATGAATATGACCTACCGAAATAGACTATTTACCGGATTTGTAATCACTTAAGCAACACGACGGGTGCCACATGTGGAGCAGGATCTGCTTACCCTTCCGGAGCACCTGAGATCACCCCTAGTTTTTGGTGGGGTTCGTGTTGTTTATTCTTTAGTTTTCTATGTTGTGTCGTGTGTACTATTGTTTTTCTGTTTGTCTTCTTTTATTTTTAGCCATGGCGTTGTCAGTTTGTTTTAGATTTATGAGTTTGACTGTCCCTTTGGTATCTTTCGTCCCTCTTTTACAAGTTTTCAAACAGCAGAGGGTGGGGGTGACCCATAGGAACTCCTCAATTATTTCCTTGGATTTGTTTTATTGTCCAATACAAGAATATATATGGTTAAGGGGTTGGGATCTCAACCGTTTACAAGTTCTCAAACAGCAGGGGGTGGGGGTGACCCCCAGGGACTCCTCAATTATTTCATTGGATTTCTTTTAATGTCCCCAACAAGAATATACATGGTTTAGGGGTGGGGATCTCAACCGTTTACAAGTTCTCAAACAGCAGGGGGTGGGGGTGACCCCTAGGGACTCCCCAAATATTTCATTGGATTTGCTTTATTGTCCCATACAAGAATATACATGGTTTAGTGGTGGGGATCGCAACTGTTTACAAGTTCTCAAACAGCAGGGGGTGGGGGTGACCCCTAGGGACTCCTCAATTATTTCATTGGATTTGCTTTATTGTCCCATACAATAATATATAAGGTTTAAGGGTGGGGATCTCAACCGTTTACAAGTTCTCAAACAGCAGGGGGTGGGGGTGACCCCTAGGGACTCCTCAATTATTTCATTGGATTTGCTTTATTGTCCCATACAAGAATATATATGGTTTAGGGGTGGGGATCTCGACTGTTTACAACCCAAATATTTCATTGGATTTGCTTTATTGTCCCATACAAGAATATACATGGTTTAGGGTGGGGATCGCAACTGTTTACAAGTTCTCAAACAGCAGGGGGTGGGGGTGACCCCTAGGGACTCCTCAATCATTTCATTGGATTTGCTTTATTGTCCCATACAATAATATATATGGTTTAAGGGTGGGGATCTCAACCGTTTACAAGTTCTCAAACAGCAGGGGGTGGGGGTGACCCCTAGGGACTCCTCAATTATTTCATTGGATTTGCTTTATTGTCCCATACAAGAATATATATGGTTTAGGGGTGGGGATCTCGACTGTTTACAAGTTCTCAAACAGCAGGGGGTGGGGGTGACCCCTAGGGACTCCTCAATTATTTCATTGGATTTGCTTTATTGTCCCATACAAGAATATATATGGTTTAGGGGTGGGGATCTTGACCGTTTACAAGTTTTTTAAACAAGGGGGGTGGGGGTGACCCCCAGGGACTTCCCTTTTGTTTCATTTGATTTGTTTTATTGTCCTGTGATCATTTCTGAAGACTGTGTGTATCTAGAATATATATGGTTTAGGGTTGGGGATCTTGACCGTTTACAAGTTTTTTTAAACAAGGGGGGTGGGGTGACCCCCAGGGACTTCCCTTTTGTTTCATTTGATTTGTTTTATTGTCCTGTGATCATTTCTGAAGACTGTGTGTATCTATCACTTACAGTTTTCAAGTTATAGTAATTGAAAAATTTTAAAAAATAAAATCCCATAGGGTTCTATAGTAAACCCCTCCCCTCTCTATGCCCTCAAAATAGCCCTTAACAGACCCCAATGCACAAACGAAAGATTGATGGCCCACCTAGATATATTAGTCTAACATTCTATGAAATCCTAAGTAAATCTGACAAGCGGTTTTGGAGAAACGCTGCGGACAAGTTCATTTTTAAAGTGGCGGAAGAAAAAGAAAAAGAACTAGAATTGCCATTGCAAGCAATAGCGGATGTCACCCTTCCCCCTATTGCCACTAAGTGGCAGCCATTTCAAACTTGTTTAACAGTAAATGCACAAATATGCATGGCTATTCATCTTTTTGTAAATTTTCAGTATATTCAGAGCATTTTATAGTATTTCACATTAATACCGTTTCCATGGCAACGGCAGCCATTTTGAAAATTTCAAAGTCAAAAGTCTCATCTTAATTTGTTAGTTACCAATAATATCAAATTTCATTAAGTTAAAACCATTTTGAGAATTTTTGACATTTTTGCAGTTTCCATGGCAACCGTGGCCATTTTGGAAATTCCAACTTCAAAAGTCATATCTAGACTTGACAGTTAACAATCATATCAAGTTTCATCAATTTTGAAGCATTCTGAAATTTTTGCTCCTGTATCCATGGTAACATAGTAGTTCCAATGATTATCAAAATCATTCAAAACCTGTATATAGTGGACAACTATATTGCATAAAAATTTGATGATTTTAAGTTCAAGCATACCAAAGTTATTCACCAAACCCGGAAGTTTTTGGAGCATTTTGACCTTTTTGCATTGTTTCCATGGAAACGGCAGACATTTTAGAAATTCCAACGCCAAATTCCACATCTACCAAAGTTGCTCATCGTTATGCTAAAGTTTAAAAAAAATTGGAGCATTTCCATATTTTTGAAGTTTTTGGTGTAGTTTCCATGGCAACATAGCAGTTCCAAAATGTGCCAAAATCATCCAAAACCAGTATATAGTGGGCACCTTCATTGTATTAAAATCTAAAGATTTTAAGCTTAAGCATTCTCAAATAATTCAAGGAACTCCAAAATTATATTTTTTCACCATTTTTCCGTTTCCATGGTGATGACAGCCATTTTTTAGTTCCAAAGTTTCACAGACTCTAGGGAGTCAGGGTTCCTTGTTATAGTGCACCATCATTCGGATTGGTACTTTTGGCTCTGAGAAAGCTGGCGGACAAAATTAGGTGGAAGTATAATAATAATAATAATACAGAAAAAGAAACAGAGGAAAAGCAATATGTCACCCGACATTGTCGATCGGGTGACATAACTAGATTTGTAATTGCTAGCAATAACGGATGGCACCCTCGTTCCCCCATTGCCAGGTGACTGGCAGCCATTTTGAAAAATCCAAAGTCAAATAGCGCCTCTACACATAGAAAGTATCATTTTTGTAAAGTTTCATAAAATTTGGATCACTTTGAAAATTTTGACATTTTTGCCGTTTCCATGGTTACGGCGGCCATTTTGAAAATTCCAACTTCAAAATGCAACTCCGCCCATGCCTGTTACCATTTCTGTAAAGTTTCATGTAGTTTGCAGCAAATTGATTTTTTTTTTTAATTTTGGACATTATTGCTGTTTCCATGGTTACAGTAGATAATTCAAAAATTCTAAAAGCAGACATCTCATTGCCACATGTCATGTTATATATCAATACAGTTTCATTTACTTCAGTGCAATACTCTTTGAGAAAATGCAGATTTTATGTATTTTTCTATAGGGTCAATGCAAAACTTGCCCCCAGTTTCCATGACAACTGCGGCCATTTTGAAATATCTAAATATTGTCTTGACATCTTGGCATACTGGATAACATTTTCATAAAGTTTCATCCAATTGGATCTTATAACGAAAGAGTTAGAATTTTTGATATTTTAGCTGTTTCCATGGTAACGGCAGCCATTTTGAAAATTCCAAAGTCAAACTGCAAATCAGCACATGCCAGTTACCATTCCTGTGGAGTTTCTTCCAGTTTGGAACACTTTGATTTTTTTCGCATTTATGCTGTTTCCATGGAAACGGCGGCCATCTTTTACCATTCCATACCAAGGTGCACAACTTTACATTGGGGACCTCCTTATAGTAAAGTTCCATCAACATTGGTCCATTGGATTCCGAGAAACACGACGGACAAAATGTGTGGAAGAAGAAAAAGAAAAATAAGAAAAAAAAGAAACGTAGAATAACAATATGTCACCCCAACTTCGTTGAGGGTGCCATAACTAGAATTGCCATTGCAAGCAATAGCGGATGTCACCCTGGTCCACCAAGTGCCTCTAAACAGCAGCCATGGTAACGGCAGCCATTTTGGAAATTCCAAAGTTGAATGCCGCATCTAGATTAATATGTTAACATTTCTGTAACGTTTCATACATTTTTGAAGAATTTTCAAAATTTTGCTTTTTTTGAACAGTTTCCATAGCAACATTTGAAAATTCCAAAGTCATACTGTTGCTTCATATTGTGCTCCCCATAATATTATACCATTATATAACATTTAATGGCCGTAGATTTACTTTAACACTAATGTTCTAGAATGTTCCATTACATTTTTACATTCTTTCTGTTTCCATGACAACGGCAGCCATGTTGGATATGCCAACCCTCGACTGCACTTCTGCACATGGTCATTAACATTTTGGTATAGTTCCATAACAATTGGTCCATCCTATTCTTGGAAATAGTCTGGACAAAAAAGTGTGGAATAATAATAATAAAAACTAGATTTGTAATTGCTAGCAATAACGGATGGCACCCTTCCCCCATTGCCAGGTGAGCGGCAGCCAGTTTGAAAATTCCAAAGTCAAATAGTGCATCTACAGATGTCTAGTAACATTTTTGCAAAGTTTCATTAAGTTTGAAGCATTTTGAAATTTTGGATAATTTTGCTGTTTCCATGGTAACGGCGGCCATTTTGAAAATACCAAACTCAAAAGTCAAGTCTACATAAGCTAGGCAACATTTGTTATAAGTTTCCTTAAATTTGAAGCATTTTGAAGTTTTTCATAATTTTGCTGTTTCCATGGTAACGGCGGCCATTTTTAATATTCCAAAGTCAAACCCCCGCTGCAATTTTTTGCCCTCCATAAACATATACCATTTGATGTCTCTAGAATAAATTTAACATTGATGTTCTGGAATGTTCTGTGAAAATTCAAAGTTTTGACCTTTTTGCATTGTTTCCAAGGTAACAACAGATATTTTGGAAATTCCAACGCCAAATTCCACATCTTCCAATGTTGCTCATCATTACTGTGAAGTTTCCTGAAGTTTGGAGCATTTTGAGAATTTCGAAATTTTTGGTGTAGTTTCCATGGCAACATAGTAGTTCCAATGATCACCAAAATCATCCAACACCTGTATATAGTGGGCACCTACATTGTATTAAAATATAATGATTCTGAGATAAAGCATATTCAAACAGTTCACCAAAACAAAAAACTGGTTTTTTTCACATTTGTTCTGTTTCCATGGAAACGGTAGCCATCTTGAACCATTCCATGCTTCCTGCAACTCTGCACCTGGGGGTCCTTACTATAGTAGAGTTCCATCAACATTGGTCCATTGGATTTCGAGAAATCACCTGGACAAAATTTGTTGCAAGAAGAAAAATAATAATAACTAGATTTGCCATTGCAAGCAATAGCGGATGGCACCCTTCCCCTATTGCCAGGTGAGCGGTAGCATTGGTAACGGCGGCCATTTTGGAAATTCCAAACTCAAAAGTCAAGTCTACATTAGCTGAGCAACATTTGTTATAAGTTTCAATAAATTTGAAGCATTTTGAAGTTTTTTGTATTTCTGCTGTTTCCATGGTAACGGCGGCCATTTTGGAAATTCCAAACTCAAAAGTCAAGTCTACATTAGCTGAGCAACATTTGTTATAAGTTTAAATAAATTTGAAGCATTTTGAAGTTTTTTGTATTTTTGCTGTTTCCATGGTAACGGCGGCCATTTTGAAAATTCCAAAGTCAAACCCCCGCTGCAATTTTTCCCTCCATAATCATATACAATCATATACCATTTAATGTCTCTAGAATAAATTATACATTGATGTTCTAGAATGTTCTGTGAAAATTCAAAGTTTTGACCTTTTTGCATTGTTTCCATGGTAACAACAGCGATTTTGGAAATTCCAACGCCAAATTCCACATCTTCCAATGTTGCTCATCGTTACTGTGAAGTTTCATTTAAGTTTGGAACATTTTGAGATTTTTGAAATTTTTGGAGTAGTTTCCATGGCAACATAGTAGTTCCAATGAGTGCCAAAATCATCCAACACCTGTATATAGTGGGCACCTACATTGTATTAAAATATAATGATTCTGAGTTAAATAGTATCCAAATAGTTCACCAAAACAAAAAACTGGATTTTTTCACATTTGTTCTGTTTCCATGGTAACGGCAGCAATTTTTTACCATTCCAATGTCTCTTGCACAACTTCACATGGCGGTTCATAATATGGTATAGTTCCATCAACATGGGTTTGACCAATTCCGAGAAATAGCATGGACAAAATGTGTGGAAGAATAAAAATAATAATAATAAAAAGAAAAAAAAGAAACGTAGAATAACAATATGTCACCCCAACTCCGTTGAGGGTGCCATAACTAGATTTGTAATTGCTAGCAATAACGGATGGCACCCTCGTCCCCCCATTGCCAGGCGAGCGGCAACAATTTTAGAGATTCCAAAGTCAAAGAGTGCATCTACACCTGCAAGTTATCATTTTTGCAAAATTTCACTAAGTTTGGAGCATTTTGAAATTTTGAACAATTTTGCTGTTTCCATGGTTACGGCGGCCATTTTGGAAATTCCAACTTCAAAATGCAACTCTGCACATGTCAGTCACTATTCCTGTAAAGTTTCATCCAGTTTGCAGCACTTATTTTTTTTTGGAAATTTTGAACATTTGTGCTGCAACCATGGTTACAGTAGATAATTCCAAAATTCTAAAAGCAGACATCTCATTGCCACATGTCATGTTTTATATCAATACAGTTTCAGTGACTTTGGTGCACTACTCTCTGAGAAAATGCTGATTTTATGCATTTTTCCATAGGGTCAATGCAAAACTTGGCCCCAGTTTCCATGACAACGGCGGCCATTTTGAACTATCTAAATATTGTCTTGACATCTTGGCATACTGGAAAACATTTTCATACAGTTTCATCCAGTTGGATCTTATAACGAAAGAGTTAGAATTTTTGATATTTTAGCTGTTTCCATGGTAACAGCAGCCATTTTGAAAATTCCAAATTCAAACTGGAAATCAGCACATGCTGGTTAACATTCCTGTGGAGTTTCTTCCAGTTTTGAGCACTTTGATTTTTTTCGTATTTTTGCTGTTTCCATGGAAACGGCGGCCATTTTTTACCATTCCATATCAAGGTGCACAACTTCACATGGGGGTCTTCATTATAGTAGAGTTCCATCAACATTGGTCCATTGGATTCCAAGAACTCGCGCGGACAAAATGTGTGGAAGAAAAATAAGAAAAAAAAGAAACGTAGAATAACAATATGTCACCCCAACTCCGTTGAGGGTGCCATAACTAGATTTGCCATTGCAAGCAATAGCGGATGGCACCCTTCCCCCATTGCCAGGTGAGCGGCAGCCATTTTGAAAATTCCAAAGTCAAAGAGCTCATCTACAGATGTCTATTAACATTCTTGTAAAGTTTCATCAATTTTGGAGCATTTTGAATTTTTTGAAATTTTTGCTATTTCCATGGTTACGGGTACCATTTCCAAAATTCCAAAGACAGGTGCCACTTTGGGACATGCCATGTTACATATCCATGAAGTTGTAGAAGGTTTGATACTTTCATTGTTGCAGGAAATTCAGCTTCAATGTGTTTTCCCATAGGGCAAATGTTAAACTTTCGCCCTTTTTCCATGACATGGCGGCCATTTTGAATATGCCAAAGTCAAACCCCCGCTGCAATTTTTTACCTCCATAATCATATATACCATCATATTCCATTTAATGTCTCTAGAATAAATTTAACATTGATGTTCTGGAATGTTCTGTGAAAATTCAAAGTTTTGACCTTTTTGCATTGTTTCCATGGTAACAACAGATATTTTGGAAATTCCAACGCCAAATTCCACATCTTCCAATGTTGCTCATCGTTACTGTGAAGTTTCAAAAAAATTGGAGCATTTCCATATTTTGGAAATTTTTGGTGTAGTTTCCATGGCAACATAGTAGTTCCAATGAGTTCCAAAATCACCCAACACCTGTATATAGTGGGCACCTCCATTGTATTCAAATATAATGATTCTGAGTTAAAGCATATTCAAACAGTTCACCAAAAACAAAAACTGGATTTTTTCACATTTGTTCTGTTTCCATGGAAACGGCAGCCATCTTGAACCATTCCATGCTTCCTGCAACTCTGCACATGGGGGTCCTTAATATAGTAAAGTTCCATCAACTTTGGTACTTTAGATTTGGAGAAATCGCCTGGACAAAATGTGTTGCAAGAAAAATAATAATAAGAAAAAAAAGAAACGTAGAATAACAATACGTCACCCCAACTTCGTTGAGGGTGCCATAACTAGATTTGCCATTGCAAGCAATAGCGGATGGCACCCTTCCCCTATTGCCAGGTGAGCGGTAGCATTGGTAACGGCGGCCATTTTGGAAATTCCAAACTCAAAAGTCAAGTCTACATTAGCTGAGCAACATTTGTTATAAGTTTCAATAAATTTGAAGCATTTTGAAGTTTTTTGTATTTCTGCTGTTTCCATGGTAACGGCGGCCATTTTGGAAATTCCAAACTCAAAAGTCAAGTCTACATTAGCTGAGCAACATTTGTTATAAGTTTAAATAAATTTGAAGCATTTTGAAGTTTTTTGTATTTTTGCTGTTTCCATGGTAACGGCGGCCATTTTGAAAATTCCAAAGTCAAACCCCCGCTGCAATTTTTCCCTCCATAATCATATACAATCATATACCATTTAATGTCTCTAGAATAAATTATACATTGATGTTCTAGAATGTTCTGTGAAAATTCAAAGTTTTGACCTTTTTGCATTGTTTCCATGGTAACAACAGCGATTTTGGAAATTCCAACGCCAAATTCCACATCTTCCAATGTTGCTCATCGTTACTGTGAAGTTTCATTTAAGTTTGGAACATTTTGAGATTTTTGAAATTTTTGGAGTAGTTTCCATGGCAACATAGTAGTTCCAATGAGTGCCAAAATCATCCAACACCTGTATATAGTGGGCACCTACATTGTATTAAAATATAATGATTCTGAGTTAAATAGTATCCAAATAGTTCACCAAAACAAAAAACTGGATTTTTTCACATTTGTTCTGTTTCCATGGTAACGGCAGCAATTTTTTACCATTCCAATGTCTCTTGCACAACTTCACATGGCGGTTCATAATATGGTATAGTTCCATCAACATGGGTTTGACCAATTCCGAGAAATAGCATGGACAAAATGTGTGGAAGAATAAAAATAATAATAATAAAAAGAAAAAAAAGAAACGTAGAATAACAATATGTCACCCCAACTCCGTTGAGGGTGCCATAACTAGATTTGTAATTGCTAGCAATAACGGATGGCACCCTCGTCCCCCCATTGCCAGGCGAGCGGCAACAATTTTAGAGATTCCAAAGTCAAAGAGTGCATCTACACCTGCAAGTTATCATTTTTGCAAAATTTCACTAAGTTTGGAGCATTTTGAAATTTTGAACAATTTTGCTGTTTCCATGGTTACGGCGGCCATTTTGGAAATTCCAACTTCAAAATGCAACTCTGCACATGTCAGTCACTATTCCTGTAAAGTTTCATCCAGTTTGCAGCACTTATTTTTTTTTGGAAATTTTGAACATTTGTGCTGCAACCATGGTTACAGTAGATAATTCCAAAATTCTAAAAGCAGACATCTCATTGCCACATGTCATGTTTTATATCAATACAGTTTCAGTGACTTTGGTGCACTACTCTCTGAGAAAATGCTGATTTTATGCATTTTTCCATAGGGTCAATGCAAAACTTGGCCCCAGTTTCCATGACAACGGCGGCCATTTTGAACTATCTAAATATTGTCTTGACATCTTGGCATACTGGAAAACATTTTCATACAGTTTCATCCAGTTGGATCTTATAACGAAAGAGTTAGAATTTTTGATATTTTAGCTGTTTCCATGGTAACAGCAGCCATTTTGAAAATTCCAAATTCAAACTGGAAATCAGCACATGCTGGTTAACATTCCTGTGGAGTTTCTTCCAGTTTTGAGCACTTTGATTTTTTTCGTATTTTTGCTGTTTCCATGGAAACGGCGGCCATTTTTTACCATTCCATATCAAGGTGCACAACTTCACATGGGGGTCTTCATTATAGTAGAGTTCCATCAACATTGGTCCATTGGATTCCAAGAACTCGCGCGGACAAAATGTGTGGAAGAAAAATAAGAAAAAAAAGAAACGTAGAATAACAATATGTCACCCCAACTCCGTTGAGGGTGCCATAATAATAAGAAAAAAAGAAACGAACAATAACAATATGTCACCCCAACTCCGTTGAGGGTGCCATAATAACTAGATTTGCCATTGCAAGCAATAGCGGATGGCACCCTTCCCCCATTGCCAGACGAGCGGCAGCCATTTTGAAAATTCAAAATTCATAGAGTGCATCTACGCATGCCAATTGTCAATTTTGTAAAGTTTCATTAAGTTTGGAGAACTTTGAAATTTTTGAAATTTTTGCTGTTCCCATGGTAACGGCGGCCATTTTGAATTTTCCGAAGTCAAACCCCCACTGCAATTTTTTCCCTCCATTATCATATATACCATCATATACCATTTAATGTCTCTAGAATACATTTAACATTGATGTTCTGGAATGTTCTGTGAAAATTCAAAGTTTTGACCTTTTTGCATTGTTTCCATGGTATCTACAGATATTTTTGAAATTCCAACGCCAAATTCCACATCTTCCAATGTTGCTCATCGTAACTGTGAAGTTTCATGAAGTTTGGAGCATTTTGATATTTTTGAAATTTTTGGTTTAGTTTCCATGGCAACATAGTAGTTCCAATGAGTGCCAAAATCATCCAACACCTGTATATGGCCGGCACCTATATTGTATCAAAATATAATGGTTCTGAGTTTAAGCATATCAAAACAGTTCACCAAAACAAAAAACAGGATTTTTTCACTTTTGTTTCGTTTCCATGGCAACGGCAGCCATCTTGATGGTGCCATACCCCACTGCACTATAGAATGTGGTGGTGTACATTATGGTATAGTTCCATCAATATTGTTCAAGCCAATTCCGAGAAATAGAATGGACAAAAAAGTGTGGAAGAATAAAAATAATAACTAGATTTGTAATTGCTAGCAATAACGGATGGCACCCTTCCCCTCATTGCCAGGTGAGCGGCAGCTATTTTGAAAATTCCAAAGTCGAAGGATGCATTTACAGATGTCTAGTAACATTTTTGCAAAGTTTCATTAAGTTTGAAGCATTTTGAAATTTTTGATATTTTTGCTGTTTCCATGGTTACGGCGGCCATTTTGAAAATTCCAACTTCAAAATGCAACTCCGCACATGTCAGTCACTATTCCTGTTAAGTTTCATCCAGTTTGCAGCACTTTATTTTTTTTGGAAATTTTGAACATTTGTGCTGCAACCATGGTTACAGTAGATAATTCCAAAATTCTAAAAGCGTACATCTCATTGCCACATGTCATGTTATATATCAATACAGTTTCATTTACTTTGGTGCAATACTCTCTGAGAAAATGCTGATTTTATGCATTTTTCCATAGGGTCAATGCAAAACTTGGCCCCAGTTTCCATGACAACGGCGGCCATTTTGAACTATCCAAATATTGTCTTGACATCTTGGCATACTGGAGAACATTTTCATAAAGTTTCATCCAGTTGGATCTTATAACGAAAGAGTTAGAATTTTTGATATTTAAGCTGTTTCCATGGTAACGGCAGCCATTTTGAAAATTCCAAAGTCAAACTGGAAATCAGCACATGCCAGTCAACATTCCTGTGGAGTTTCTTCCAGTTTGGAACACTTTGATTTTTTTCGCATTTATGCTGTTTCCATGGAAACGGCGGCCATCTTTTACCATTCCATACCAAGGTGCACAACTTTACATGGGGGTCCTCCTTATAGTAAAGTTCCATCAACATTGGTCCATTGGATTCCGAGAAACACGACGGACAAAATGTGTGGAAGAAGAAAAAGAAAAATAAGAAAAAAAAGAAACGTAGAATAACAATATGTCACCCCAACTCCGTTGAGGGTGCCATAATAACTAGATTTGTAATTGCTAGCAATAACGGATGGCACCCTCGTCCCCCCAGTGCCAGACGAGCGGCAGCCATTTTGAAAATTTCAAAGTCAAAGAGTGCATCTACACATGCAAGTCATCATTTTTGTAAAATTTCATTAAGTTTGGAGCATTTTGAAATTTTGGACAATTTTGCTGTATCCATGGTTACGGCAGCCATTTTGGAAATTCCAACTTCAAAATGCAACTCCGCACATGTCAGTCACTATTCCTGTAAAGTTTCATGCAGTTTGCAGCATTTTGATTTTTTTTGGAAATTTTTAACATTTGTCCTGTAACCATGGTTACAGTAGATAATTACAAAATTCTAAAAGCAGACATCTTATCGCCACATGTCATGTTATATATCAATGCAGTTTCATTTACTTTGTTCCAATACTCTCTGAGAAAATGCAGTTTTTATGCAATTTTCCATAGGGTCAATGCAAAACTTGGCCCCAGTTTCCATGACAACGGCGGCCATTTTGGATTATCAAAATATTGTTTTGACATCTAAGCGTACCGGGTAACATTTTTATAAAGTTTCATCCAGCTGAGTGTTATAACGAAAGAGTTAGAATTTTTGATATTTTAGCTGTTTCCATGGTAACGGCAGCCATTTTGAAAATTCCAAAGTCAAATTGGAAATCAGCACATGTCAGTTACCATTCCTGTAGAGTTTCTTCCAGTTTGGAACACTGTAATTTTTTTCGCATTTTTGCTGTTTCCATGGAAACGGCGGCCATCTTTTACCATTCCATACCAAGGTGCACAACTTTACATGGGGGTCCTCATTATAGTAAAGTTCCATCAACATTGGTCCATAGGATTCCGAGAAACACGACGGACAAAATGTGTGGAAGAAGAATAAGAAAAACTAGATTTGTAATTGCTAGCAATAACGGATGGCACCCTTCCCCTCATTGCCAGGTGAGCGGCAGCCATTTTGAAAATTCCAAAGTCGAAGAATGCATTTACAGATGTCTAGTAACATTTTTGCCAAGTTTCATTAAGTTTGAAGCATTTTGAAATTTTTGATATTTTTGCTGTTTCCATGGTTACGGCGGCCATTTTGAAAATTCCAACTTCAAAATGCAACTCCGCACATGTCAGTCACTATTCCTGTTAAGTTTCATCCAGTTTGCAGCACTTTATTTTTTTTGGAAATTTTGAACATTTGTGCTGCAACCATGGTTACAGTAGATAATTCCAAAATTCTAAAAGCGTACATCTCATTGCCACATGTCATGTTATATATCAATACAGTTTCATTTACTTTGGTGCAATACTCTCTGAGAAAATGCTGATTTTATGCATTTTTCCATAGGGTCAATGCAAAACTTGGCTCCAGTTTCCATGACAACGGCGGCCATTTTGAACTATCCAAATATTGTCTTGACATCTTGGCATACTGGAGAACATTTTCATAAAGTTTCATCCAGTTGGATCTTATAACGAAAGAGTTAGAATTTTTGATATTTAAGCTGTTTCCATGGTAACGGCAGCCATTTTGAAAATTCCAAAGTCAAACTGGAAATCAGCACATGCCAGTCAACATTCCTGTGGAGTTTCTTCCAGTTTTGAACACTTTGATTTTTTTCGCATTCATGCTGTTTCCATGGAAACGGCGGCCATCTTTTACCATTCCATACCAAGGTGCACAACTTTACATGGGGGTCCTCCTTATAGTAAAGTTCCATCAACATTGGTCCATTGGATTCCGAGAAACACGACGGACAAAATGTGTGGAAGAAGAAAAAGAAAAATAAGAAAAAAAAGAAACGTAGAATAACAATATGTCACCCCAACTCCGTTGAGGGTGCCATAACTAGAATTGCCATTGCAAGCAATAGCGGATGTCACCCTGGTCCACCAATTGCCTCTTAACAGCAGCCATGGTAACGGCAGCCATTTTGGAAATTCCAAAGTTGAATGCCGCTTCTAGATTAATATGTTAACATTTCTGTAACGTTTCATACATTTTTGAAGAATTTTCAAAATTTTGCTTTTTTTGATCAGTTTCCATGGCAACATTTGTAAATTCCAAAGTCATACGTCTGCTTCATATTGTGCTCCCCATAATATTATACCATTATATAAGATTTAATGACCGTAGATTTACTTTAACACTAATGTTCTAGAATGTTCCATTACATTTTTACATTCTTTCTGTTTCCATGACAACGGCAGCCATGTTGGATATGCCAACCCTCGACTGCACTTCTGCACATGGTCATTAACATTATGGTATAGTTCCATAACAATTGGTCCATCCTATTCTTAGAAATAGTCTGGACAAAAAAGTGTGGAATAATAATAATAAAAAAAAGAATCGTACAATAACAATATGTCACCCGACCTCCGTCAGGGTGACATAACTAGAATTGCTATTGCAAGCAATAGCGGATGTCACCCTTCCCCCTATTGCCACTAAACAGCAACCATGGTAACGGCAGCCATTTTGGAAATTCCAAAGTTGAATGCCGCATCTGGATTTATGCCGCATCTAGATTTACAAGTTAACATTTCTGAAACGTTTCATTCATTTTTGAAGAATTTTCAAAATTTTGCTACTTTTGAACAGTTTCCATGGCAACATTTGCAAATTCCAAAGTCATACTGCTGCTTCATATTGTGCCTCCCATAATATTATACCTTCATATAACATTTAATGGCTGTAGAATTAATTTAACCCTAATGTTCTGGAATGTTCCATTACATTTTCACATTTTTGCTGTTTCCATGGCAATGGCAGCCATTTTTTTAATTCCAAAGTAAGGTGCACATTTACACATGGTGGTGAACATTATGGTATAGTTCCATCAAAATTGATCCATTATATTCAGAGAACTAAGCTGGACAAAAAAGTGTGGAATAAGAATAATAAAAACTAGAATTGCCATTGCAAGCAATAGCGGATGTCACCCTGGTCCGCCAATTGCCACTAAACAGCAACCATGGTAACGGCAGCCATTTTGGAAATTCCAAAGTTGAATGCCGCATCTGGATTTACAAGTTAACATTTCTGTAACGTTTCATACATTTTTGAAGAATTTTCAAAATGTTGCTATTTTTGAACAGTTTCTATGGCAACATTTGAAAATTCCAAAGTCATACTGCTGCTTCATATTGTGCCCCCCCCCCCCCCATAATATTATACCATCATATAACATTTAATGGCTGTAGAATTAATTTAACCCTAATGTTCTGGAATGTTCCATTACATTTTCACATTTTTGCTGTTTCCATGGCAATGGCAGCCATTTTTTTAATTCCAAAGTAAGGTGCACAACTACACATGGTGGTGAACATTATGGTATAGTTCCATCAAAATTGGTCCATTATATTCCGAGAACTAAGCTGGACAAAAAAGTGTGGAATAAGAATAATAAAAAAAAGAATCGAACAATAACAATATGTCACCCGACCTCCGTCAGGGTGACATAACTAGATTTGCCATTGCAAGCAATAGCGGATGGCACCCTTCCCACATTGCCACTAAACTGCAGCCAGTTTGAAAATTCCAAAGTTAAAGACCTTATCTACAGATGTTTAATAACATTGTTGTTAAGTTTCCTCAATTTTGGAGCATTTTGAAGATTTTGAAATTTTTGTTGTTTCCATGGCAACGGCGGCCATTTTGGAAATTCTGAAATCAAAAGTCTAATCTTTACTTGCCATTGGTCATTTATAATGAGTTTTATTTAGTTTGGAGCATTTTGAGATTTTTGGACATTTTTGCTGTTTCCATGGTAACGGTGTCCATTTTGAAAATTCCAACAACAGTTTCAATATCGACTTATGCCATGTTATATATACATAAAGTTTCTTTGAGTTTGATCTTATATTCCTTTAGAAAAGGCAGGTTTGATGTTTTTTCCCATAGGTTCAATGTTAAACTTTTCTCCAGTTTCCATGGCAATGGTACAGATTTTGCAGAAGCTAAGTCCTGTTGGTACCTCAGGGCACCACTGCCAACATTTACATAAAGTTTCATTAGGTTGGCTCTTATAATAAAAGATTTAGAATTTGGATTTTTTTTTACATTTTTGCAGTTTCCATGGTAACGGCGGCCATTTTTTACCATTCCAATGTCTCTTGCACAACTTCACATGGAGGTTCATATTATGGTATAGTTCCATCAACATTGGTCTGACCAATTCCGAGTAATAGCGTGGACAAAATGTGTGGAAGAATAAAAATAAGAAAAAAAAGAAACGAACAATAACAATATGTCACCCCAACTCCGTTGAGGGTGCCATAATAAGAAAAAAAAGAAACGTAGAATAACAATATGTCACCCCAACTCCGTTGAGGGTGCCATAACTAGATTTGCCATTGCAAGCAATAGCGGATGGCACCCTTTCCCCATTGCCAGGCAAGCGGCAGCAATTTAGAAAATTTTTGCTGTTTCCATGGCAACGGCGGCCATTTTGAAAATTCGAAACTCAAAAGTTAAGTCTACATAAAATTTGTTATAATTTCATTCAATTTAAAGCATTTTGAAGTTTTTCATAATTTTGCTGTTCCCATG
>NW_027267906.1:0-28878 GCF_963676685.1 Mytilus edulis
GTGCATACCCATGAAGACATGATCCATGCACATTTTACATAATCAAAACTGTGTGAAATTTATAGATTTTTACCTTGCCTTTCAAAAAAATCTTGTCTCCTGCTCCGAAAAAAGTTACATTGGCTGCAAATAAGTTTTCAATTTTCACTGCCAAAAAAAACAGGATGTTTACAGTGTTGTCTCCCCTCTAAACATGTATATTTAATATAATTTTTAAAATTATTTCAATCATTCAAAATACTGTAAAACTACTTAAATAATGTTAATGTCAATATGTTTTATAATAGATGCATTCTTTATATAATTTTTAATGTTATAGTCTCTTGTAATTCTGTACAGAATGGCTCTCTTTTTATATTTATATATTTTTACATTTAATGTAATGTTGTAATATATATTATTGAGAGATGAGACTTAAATAAAATATTGAAAATATTGAATTCAAACCGTTTTAATTGAAAGCTAATTAACTAATTTATACAATT
This sequence comes from Mytilus edulis, assembly GCF_963676685.1. Taxonomy (NCBI): domain Eukaryota; kingdom Metazoa; phylum Mollusca; class Bivalvia; order Mytilida; family Mytilidae; genus Mytilus; species Mytilus edulis. Next base: position 486 of record NW_027267906.1, read on the forward strand.
AAATACAAAAAACATAATACTTTTCCACCAATTAAGTAAATAAACAGGGGTTTCCCTCCATGGCTATTTTTAGTCGGGGAATAACTCCTAGTTTTTTTTTTATACGAAACTGTTTATACACCATAAGAATTTTTAGCAAAGGTCAGAATCTAGAACGTCAAATTGACCTTTGGCCTTGACCTCTATTTCAAGGTCAAATGTCAGTGATCTCAAATCGAAAGAACCCATGTCATTCGCTTGTATGGTTGCAGAGTAATACTGATTTCAAATACATAAGGGGAGAAAACTCCTATAAGGGTTGACCAAAAAACTTCGACTTAAATGGGTTGAAGTTGCGTCCTATCGTAAACAATTATTTGGCAAACACATCATATCATTAACTGTTACGGTTTCTTTTGAATAAAGATAACAAGCAAAATTCAAAATTTAGAACATGACCTTGACCTTTGACCTTGGCCTCAATTTCCTCTAAATGGACCAAGGACTTCATATTAAAAGACTTTAGGCCTCTATGACTTATAATGTATGAATTTATTCAACACATCACCTATGTTTAATTTTCGAAGGGAAATAACTCCCATGAGATGTCATTCGATCACATCAGTTAAACTTAACCAACACATTCTTAAGAGTTGACAAACAATTTGGTGAAAACAATTTGTTCAAATTTTTTCCGATTTCAGAGAAATAAAGATAACAAGAAAAAAGGGACGGGGGAGATATCTCCTACAAGAATAAGTGTTCGATTGCGCAGGGTGAGTTTTGAAATCCCCATCATTGTACGATATCATTGGCCAAAAATCCTCTCGATATGTTGTAAAATAAAAAAGCATCTCAGACGGCAGTAGAAAAAGTAGAAAGACCTAATTATGTAACAATGGACTTTTTATATTAGTAAAATTTGTCCGCCGAGACATATTTTACCAGGCCGAATTTATCGCTTACACATGTGTATATGTTACATTCATTACTAACGCCCAAGTGAAAGTTAAAATGTATTTTGATTTCACTTACCAAAAGCCACCGGTCGTATTCCCACGAGCTAGGATTGTAAAGTTATATTCTGGATTTCCAGGCCAGTATATTGTCGTATTGCTGTGATCGTGTGTAAGGTCCACTACTTTGAAATCCAATGATAATCCGCCACAAATGTAAAGGAGAAAAAACAAAACATGTGTTTGTGGTCGCATATTTAACGTCCAGCTATGTTCGAATAACAATACTCAATGAAGCTACCTTATGATCATATATGATCGTTAAATGCCCTAAGCAAGTACGACATACACAAATATACATGTAGGTTACCTGTTTGCCATTATCTACAATAGTGTAAGTGGTTCAGTGTTCATAGTCAAGAGAACTCTAATTAAGAAATACATAATGATGTGTTTTTCGTACTATTTTTTTTTCATAAATTAGGCCGTAAGTTTTCTCGTTTGAACTGTTTTACATCTGTAAGTGCAAGGTCTATTATAGCTGACTATGCATGTATATGAAAAATTTTGTCCTGAATTTTTTTTAGTTGCAATCTCTGTCCTGCCTTAAGCTTTTTATTTTTCACTCTATTCGGTCCTGCCTTCTTACTTTTTTTTAGTTAATCCTAACTTTATTTTGCATAAATTGATGTAAATTGTCATCATGTCTTTTTTTTTTATGTCAAGTTGGTCATTCTGTCTTTTTTTTTTTTTTAACTCCAAACACCTGTCCTGCCTTTTTCAACTTGAAATTTCATCCTAGCCTCCCCGTAGCCTGAAATCAAACGGTAGCTCCCTGAGCGGTGACGCCGATACACCACTGTTATTTGATCTTATTTTGCTGGCTTTAAATTGTGCCGTAATGTCCCAAAACTTTCCTTTGCTATTTTAGACAAATATTAAATTCAAAAATACATATAATAAATACATATTGATTTTAGGATTTTGTACCACTACAAAAAAGATAAGTTGCTTAAAGTTAGAAAGGTGTAGGATTATTTAAAGACAAATTTTTAAATGGACGTATACTTTGAAACAGTTGTACAAAAGACATTTATACTACGAATGTAAATGTATCAACAATATAAGAGCAGTAACAGGGACGTTCATTTACCGCCGATTTCATTGAGTGTGTAGCCAAAGGTAATATCTTTGGTTAACTTGCTTTTTAGCTGAACCATGAAGTCATTCACGGTTAGCCTGGTTAGGTAAACTATCCTACTTAAGAGTAGAATAGTCCGATAGATATCTGTCTGTTCGACTAGCCTACTTCGAAAGGAGGGTAGTATTCCGGACCTAATAATGACTTAACGGTTCAGCTAACAAGCAAGCTAACCAAAGAAATTACCGTTGCCTACACACTCAATAGAATATTACCACAAGTCAATTACATTCTACTTTTCAAATGTCTTAAAAATGACCTTCTAAATCAGTACTATGTTTAACAAATAGAATTAGAGGATAATTTCCTTTCTCAGCACAGTCGAGTGATATGAAAACCGTAACTTGTACGTGGCCGTTATCAATGAAATTAACAACGTCGTCACATGTCATCCTAACTCGATTCTTTTCTCAATTTCGTCTTAAGCACCGGTCACAACAGATCGTACGATTTTTTGTCGCGGAAGATCTTTAAAATGGTTGTCGTACGACGATCACAGATGACCCACGATTTGACAAAAATTCCTGTCGTGGCGCTGTATAGATGTGTCGTGGGTTCGTTGTGACCAGGGCTTTACCAGCTCAAGCGAGGAAAGGTTGAGATGGTCAACGATAATCTATAAATCATGTCTTTCTCCCTCAATATATATGAGAGTCAACGTTGATGCAAATGCCAATACGAAATGTACAATATATGAAGTACAGTACCCACCTCCAAATACTCAAAATATACATCGGACCCTTTTCATAAGGGGTACCCGCTGACTGACATAAAGGGGGGGGGCCTCCAGTTATACATCAGTGGTTTCCTATGTAATCAACCTTTTTTTTCCACGAAAGGGGGAGGGGCCGGGCACCCAGTCCCCAAGATCCGCCTATGATCAGCCCCTGATTGTATCCCCACACTTCATTTGTTATAAACAGTCACTCGACCTTAAGGTGGATCATCAGTATATATATTTTCTCAGAGAGAATTTTCTTATACCGTCCGGCCGTTGCCAAAATGAAGATTTTACTATGTTTTTTTTCAAAAATATAATAAAAAGTATGGGTCACCATAGGATATTAAAGTTTGGGTTTAAAAATTTATTAATTCAGTGTTTATCAGGTATAATAGGCTTTGGCTATGATGACTAAGGGCGTTTTTATTTCAGAAGAAATGTTATTTCAATCAGATTGACCAAATATCACATTGTTGACATTTAAAATACCAAGCATCTTATTCCTATAACAATATATTTGTTTATACCAGAGACATATAATATGATATTATATGTCTCTGTTAAAATATTTTATGTCTCTGTTTATACATTGACTCATTTTATTTTTATGAAACAAATTAAAAGTTGGACTATAAATTTTGAATGAAAACTTCAACTGTACGTGACTGACAAATCAAATTAGTTTCAAGTAATGGCCCGTATCAATAGTTCAATAAAAGCTCCACCGAGCGTTAAAAAGAAACAGCCCAGGGGCGGATGCAGGAATTTTCGAAAGGGGGGGGGTGCTAACCCAGGGCAAAGGGGGGTGCAGGGGGTGCAAAACATATGTCCCGATACAAATGCATTGATCGGCAAAAATAAAGGGGGGGTGCGCACCCCCGGAACCCCCCCCCCCCCCCCCCCCTGGATCCGCCACTGCAGCCAGTCATTCTTGTAATGTTGTTTTCACGGTCAAAACTAGCTAGTTTATTACAATTAACTTAATTAAACCGTCGAATATTAGACCAACATAATTTTTTAAATTTTAATAAAATGTTAAAATAGTAATTTATTTTGATGGTATGAAAGTTCACCTGAGGATTTAATAATAGTATCATTTTCTGTCAAATTGAAATAAAGATCATAAAACATATATATATAGGAATAGTTGAACACGAAATTACAGTTTCTTTCCCCACTACATTTCGCGTCCCTCTCAAGACGAGATAATATGATCAGATGGAAGTGAATGACAAGAAAAGACCGAAAGGACTCAGTTTGAAGCGCAAATCCAACAACAAACCAGTGCTTGCACAAAACGAAAAGATAAACAAAACAACAAATAAACAACACATACTTGAAATAAGCAGTCACGAAAGATTCGTACCAAACTCTTCACCAGCTCTGAAAAAGAATTTAGTTCAAAGGTACTCAAATTATTTGAATGAATATCATAAAAGAGGGTGGTAAAGGGTTATTTTCGTGCAACGTTATCGCCGTTTTTTATTTCACGTTCAACGTGTTTTTACTTTTTTATTTGACGTTCAGTCCTGCAAGACGGGTGCCTCGTTCAACGTGTTCTGCTTATTTAATTTAATGTGCATCGTGATTTTCAAATTCTTATTTTGCGTGCTCGGTATTTTCAAATAAAATTCAAACACTTGGCAGGGATCGTCAAGAAATACTTTTTAAAAGCCGTATAAAACCAATTAAATCATAAATGTTTATACTGAATCGGGAATATCAAGTAAAACAAAGAGTTAATATATACAAAAGACAGTGATTCAGTCACAAAAGGTTCACATAAAAGTATTTATTTTTCGTGCAACGTTCATTACAGAAATTATTTCACGTTCAACGTGAAATTATGTCTTATTTCACGTTTTTATCGTGCAAGCACCCCCCTTTACCACCCTCATAAAAGGATTTTAGAGTTAATCAAAATCAGTGTCAATCAATTATGTCTTGGAAAATTTCAATTATCTTCTTCAGAATTTTTTTTTACACTTTTATCATTTTTTTATCACTATAAAGTGGTATGATTTTTTTAAAGAGTTATGCCTATTATATAGCTAATGGAGACCATTGGAGTCACAGGTGTACGCATGGCCATTGAAACTGCATTAGCTGATTTCGTCATCTCAACACGGTAACACAAATAAAATCGGACTTGTTAATGTTTTAGCCTTGTGAAGGGTATGAAGGGATAAAAAAGAGTCATGCGTTAGACCCCAATCCTATGATTTACAATATTTGGCCAATTTCCATTAAAATAATTTCATTATCAGATAAAATTTGTTTATTTTAGTCAAATTTATATCATATTGAAATTATTTTTTGCTCTGCGTCCTTGGCAGTGTGCTTGGTTCAAATTCAGCTATAGTCATGTTGGTTTGTAGTCGAAAATCTTTCCTTTATTCAATTTAAGCTATTTTTGGAAGGCATGCACACAATCAACGGACATTGGAGGAACTCTCAGAACAGGGATTCCTTAGTTTTGGACTCACATTACATAAAATCTTGTGGTGAAACCATACAAACAGAAGATTTTATGAAATAAAAGTTATTGGTTTTATCAGTTGAATGAGGTGAAGTCTTAGGTGCACGGATACACTGGACTGCACTGTACGTTTCTTTTGAAGCCTTCATTTCAAGCTTATTGATAGTTTGTGGTTCATATTGAACAGTAAATGTGTGGTTCTCTTTTAACCCTTTAACCCCCAATCCCGCCTGTAGGCGTGATGGCCACAACCATTCTTTGATAGCCCGTATGACCCTCCATACTTTTTTTGAACTGCCCCAGCTGAACTGTCAGGATAGCAGGGGCTTCAACCAAGCAGTTCATGGTCCATCAACTCTTCTCAGATGTCTGTTCATGAAAATATGGCACTTTGAAAGCCGTTTAAGAGTTCAAAATCGGAAAAACATGAAAAGTAGCCAAAATCAGGTGTGGGTGGGCATCTTTTGATGGCCACTACGTAACTGGAAGTGACTGTTGGTAAAAACTATTATCATATATGCATGCATAGGTGGTATAGGAACACAACAAGGTATAATATAGCCAATAGGAATCTAGTCTGTAAAATCTAGGTCACTGTTTTGTCAAAAATCCATAAAAACGGACATTTAGGCAGACATGACTTGACAATAATAATTCCCAAGCAAGACACTGAATTCCAATATACTCACAGCTAGCATGAAGGGACTACTGTAACTATAGGGTAATACTTGAATGACAAAAAAACACAGTCCTTGTCAGTTTTCACCTCTCAAGGTCGTTTTTAAATAGGAAAATAGACGAAAAATTACCATTTTTCACTGGGGGTGGGTTCAAACCCACGAGAAAATATTCCAGCTCCCACCCCACCCCCCACCCATGCCATCCGCCCCCCAATCCCAATAAGTAGTTTAATAGATGAGCATCAGTTACAGCATCAGGAGTCTGCTCATTTGCATATAATTTGCATATGTTTGCAAATTTCGAAAATGCCTGATTTTCCAAAAATGTCTTGGGGGCGAATGAGTTAACCAGGAAATCCAATAAAATTGGCATCCAATGAATAATAATGAATCCACAGTAAAATATTTGGTGAGCAGCCCAATCAGGAATGTTCACAGAATTCAACATCCCTTTGAGGAGGGGATGGATGGGTGGGTGTTAACAGAATAGAGAATAAGAGCCAAAAAAAATATAAAGTATAGAGAAAAATGGACCAAAAAATAAAGAATAGAGAATTGTGAAGTTCTAACATTTAAAGGATAGAGAAAAATGGTAAAAAACGCACTAAGAATTTGAGAAATGGCCCTTAAAAATTAAAGAATACTGAAATAGATAACTCCCAACAAGACTCTCTTTAAAGTCATATGAAACGAGTGAGTGGTGAAAAATAATGTTTATCCAATTCTTGAACCAATGCATGTATATCATAAATTAAGTCCTCTGTGCACGAATTTCTCATTTTTACGCATATATATCGTTTAAACATCAATTTTTTTTCTCTCTGTCTGTTGTGATTTAACAAATATGGCTGCTCATTAAATGCCGTGTTTTGAAGCCGAAGTTTACCGATTGTCACCTTATAGTAAACAAATAACAACCAGATGCTCCGCAGGGCGTAGCTTTATACGACCGCAGAGGTTGAACCCTGAACGGTTGGGGCAAGTATGGACACAACATTCAAGCTGGATTCAGCTCTAAATTTGGATTGTGATTAAATAGTTGACACAGCATAGGTTTCTGACACAGAATGAATGTGTTCTAATGAACTTAAAATTTTTGTTTTCTCTTAGAGCAATTCACTATGCTGTTGAATATTAATCCTCTCAAAAAAATGTTTGAAGAAATTTTCTTTTTTATTAGCTCACCTGGCCCAAAGGGCCAAGTGAGCTTTTCTCATCACTTTGCGTCCGGCGTCCGTCGTCCGTCGTCGTCCGGCGTTAGCTTTTACAAAAATCTTCTCCTCTGAAACTACTGGGCCAAATCAAACCAAACTTGGCCACAATCATCATTGGGGTATCTAGTTTAAAAAATGTGTGGCGTGACCCGGTCAACCAACCAAGATGGCCGCCACGGCTAAAAATAGAACATAGGGGTAAAATGCAGTTTTTGGCTTATAACTCAAAAACCAAAGCATTTAGAGCAAATCTGACATGGGGTAAAAATGTTTATCAGGTCAAGATCTATCTGCCCTGAAATTTTCAGATGAATCGGTCAATCGGTTGTTGGGTTGCTGCCCCTGAATTGGTAATTTTGAGGAAATTTTGCTGTTTTTGGTTATTATCTTGAATATTATTATAGATAGAGATAAACTGTAAACAGCAATAATGTTCAGCAAAGTAAGATCTACAAATAAGTCAACATTATCAAAATGATCAGTTGACCCGTTTAGGAGTTATTGCCCTTTATAGTCAATTTTTAACCATTTTTCGTTAATTAAAGTAATCTTTTACAAAAATCTTCTCCTCTGAAACTACTGGGCCAAATTAATCCAAACTTGGCCACAATCATCTTTGGGGTATCTAGTTTAAAAAATGTGTGGCGTGACCTGGTCAACCAACCAAGATGGCCGCCACGGCTAAAAATAGAACAATGGGGTAAAATGCAGTTTTTGGCTTATAACTCAAAAACCAAAGCATTTTGAGGAAATCTGACATGGGGTAAAAATGTTTATCAGGTCAAGATCTATCTGCCCTGAAATTTTCAGATGAATCGGTCAATCGGTTGTTGGGTTGCTGCCCCTGAATTGGTAATTTTGAGGAAATTTTGCTGTTTTTGGTTATTATCTTGAATATTATTATAGATAGAGATAAACTGTAAACAGCAATAATGTTCAGCAAAGTAAGATCTACAAATAAGTCAACATGACCAAATGGTCAGTTGACCCGTTTAGGAGTTATTGCCCTTTATAGTCAATTTTTAACCATTTTTCGTTAATTAAAGTTATCTTTTACAAAATCTTCTCCTCTGAAACTACTGGGCCAAATTAATCCAAACTTGGCCACAATCATCTTTGGGGTATCTAGTTTAAAAAATGTGTGGCGTGACCTGGTCAACCAACCAAGATGGCCGCCACGGCTAAAAATAGAACAAAGGGGTAAAATGCAGTTTTTGGCTTATAACTCAAAACCAAAGCATTTTGAGGAAATCTGACGTGGGATAAAAATGTTTATCAGGTCAAGATCTATCTGCCCTGAAATTTTCAGATGAATCGGTCAATCGGTTGTTGGGTTGCTGCCCCTGAATTGGTAATTTTGAGGAAATTTTTCTGTTTTTGGTTATTATCTTGAATATTATTATAGATAGAGATAAACTGTAAACAGCAATAATGTTCAGCAAAGTAAGATCTACAAATAAGTCAACATGACCAAAATGGTCAGTTGACCCGTTTAGGAGTTATTGCCCTTTATAGTCAATTTTTAACCATTTTTCGTTAATTAAAGTAATCTTTTACAAAAATCTTCTCCTCTGAAACTACTGGGCCAAATTAATCCAAACTTGGCCACAATCATCTTTGGGGTATCTAGTTTAAAAAATGTGTGGCGTGACCTGGTCAACCAACCAAGATGGCCGCCACGGCTAAAAATAGAACAAAGGGGTAAAATGCAGTTTTTGGCTTATAACTCAAAAACCAAAGCATTTTGAGGAAATCTGACATGGGATAAAAATGTTTATCAGGTCAAGATCTATCTGCCCTGAAATTTTCAGATGAATCGGTCAATCGGTTGTTAGGTTGCTGCCCCTGAATTGGTAATTTTGAGGAAATTTTGCTGTTTTTGGTTATTATCTTGAATATTATTATAGATAGAGATAAACTGTAAACAGCAATAATGTTCAGCAAAGTAAGATCTACAAATAAGTCAACATGACCAAAATGGTCAGTTGACCCCTTTAGGAGTTATTGCCCTTTATAGTCAATCTTTAACCATTTTTCATAAATCTAAGTAATCTTTTACAAAATCTCCACTGAAACTACTAGGCCACAATCATCTTTGGGGTATCTAGTTTGAAAAATGTGTCCGATGACCTGGCCATTCAACCAAGATGGCCGCCACGGCTAAAATAGAACATAGGGGTAAAATGCAGTTTTTGGCTTATAACTATGAAACCAAAGCATCTAGAGCAAATCTGACAAGAAGTTAAATTGTTAATCAAGTCAATATCTATCTGCCCTGAATTTTTCAGATGAATTGGACAACTGGTTGTTGGGTTGCTGCCCTCCAATTGGTAATTTTTAAAGAAATTTTGCCGTTTTTGGTTATCTTGAATACTATTATAGATAGCGATAAACTGTAAACAGCAATAATGTTCAGCAAAGTAAGATCTACAAATAAGTCAACATGACCTAAATGGTCAATTGACCCCTTAAGGAGTTATTGCCCTTTATAGTCAATTTTTAACAATTTTCATTAATTTGGTAAATTTATGTAAATTTTTACCAAATATAGTTCTCTGTTACTAATGGGCAAAGTTCATTATAGATATAATTGTAATGTAAGAAGCAAAATCGTTCAGTAAAGTAAGAACTTCAAACACATCACCATCACCAAAATACAGTTTTGTCATGAATCCATTTGTGTCCTTTGTTTAATATACACATAGACCAAGGTGAGCGACACAGGCTCTTTAGAGCCTCTAGTTTATGAAATTTCAAATGAGAAAAATTGAACCCAATTTTTTTAATCACATCCCCCTTTCCCATTATTCCAAAACTAATCTCAATTAAAATTTCTAATGGAGTTTGCAACAATAACTACTCATTTAAATACATCATAAAATATTAAGATGTAAAAAAACTGCTTGTTATCACTGAATGGTAAAGATTATTTTAATTTATCGGTTGGTAGTAAAAAGTGAATATACATTATATATTGTATATAACAAAGATTTAAGTTGATTCTGGACAAAGAAAGATAACTCCAATTAAAAAAAATCTTGCTATTGCACAATATTTTGCAATTAGATATTTCTTGCTTACTATTCTGGACAAAGAAAGATAACTCTAATTAAAAAAAGCATTTGCTATTTCACAATATTGTGCAATTAGATATTTCTTGCCATTGCGCAATACTGTGCAATTGAAAAGACTTGCTATTGCACAATACTTAATATAATAATTTTAGATTCTGATTTGGACCAACTTGAAAACTGGGCCCATAATAAAAAAATCTAAGTACATTTTTGGATTCAGCATATCAAAGAACCCCAAGATTTCAATTTTTGTTAAAATCAGACTAAGTTTAATTTTGGACCCTTTGGACTTTAGTGTAGACCAATTTGAAAACAGGACCAAAAATGAAGAATCTACATACACAGTTAGATTTGGTATATCAAAGAACCCCATTTATTCAATTTTTGATGAAATCAAACAAAGTTTAATTTTGGACCCCGATTTGGACCAACTTGAAAACTGGGCCAATAATCAAGAATCTAAGTACATTTTTAGATTCAGCATATCAAAGAACCTAACTGATTCATTTTTTGTCAAAATCAAACTAAGTTTAATTTAGACCCTTTGGACCTTAATGTAGACCAATTTGAAAACAGGACCAAAAGTTAAGAATCTACATACACAGTCATGACAGTTAGATTCGGCATATCAAAGAACCCCAATTATTCAATTTTGATGAAATAAAACAAAGTTTAATTTTGGACCCTTTGGGCCCCTTATTATGTTGGGACCAAAACTCCCAAAATCAATACCAACCTTCCTTTTATGGTCATAAACCTTGTGTTTAAATTTCATAGATTTCTATTTACTTATACTAACATATGGTGCGAAAACCAAGAAAAATGCTTATTTGGGTCCCTTTTTGGCCCCTAATTCCTAAACTGTTGGGACCTAAACTCCCCAAATCAATACCAACCTTCCTTTTGTAGTCATTAACATTGTGTTTAAATTTCATTGATTTCTATTTACTTAAACTAAAGTTATTGTGCGAAAACCAAGAATAATGCTTATTTGGGCCCTTTTTTGGCCCCTAATTCCTAAACTGTTGAAACCAAAACTCCCAAAATCAATCCCAACCGTTCTTTTGTGGTCATAAACCTTGTATCAAAATTTCATAGATTTCTATTAACTTAAACTAAAGTTATAGTGCGAAAACCAAGAAAATGCTTATTTGGGCCCTTTTTGGCCCCTAATTCCTAAAATGTTGGGACCAAAACTCCCAAAATCAATACCAACCTTCCTTTTGTGGTCATAAACCTTGTGTTAAAATTTCATAGATTTCCATTCACTTTTACTAAAGTTAGAGTGCGAAAACTAAAAGTATTCGGACGACGACGTCGCAGACGACGACGCAGACGACGACCCCAACGTGATAGCAATATACGACGAAATTTTTTTCAAATTTTGCGGTCGTATAAAAAGCATGGGTATTGAACACGTGTTTAACATGTACAATCAGATAATTGTTTATTTTAATGACAGATCCATGCCTATTGTGATCACCGGATTTTTACGAGGAGGGTTACGCTCAGGTCACTATGCATACGGAAAATATGTCGGCGAATTGCTTCCTGGAAGGAAGCAATTATAAATAATTAAATTTCTTCTACATGTGGAAAAATTAAAGAATTTTCCTCAGCAAAAAGTATTTGTACATAAGTTGTATAATGAAAACTGTCCATTTAGTTATAAAAAACATATGCATAATTTTTTTTAATTTGAGGTTTCTTATGACTTTAAGGAGTACACTGAAGAATTTCTTTATTTACGAATTTTCTATTCTGCTTCTGATTTAAATCACATTATTTCATTGGATGAGGGCAACAACATGCGGTTTACAAAATGACAACAAAAAACATGCACTTTCAATTAAATCAATTTGGACGGTTGACGATAGCATGCAATTTCTATAATGTTGTAGAGACGCACAATCCATTTCAATCGGGCAAAGAAACTGTTTAAGTTTTGGTATAATACTTTCACAAAACTCTACATGCCAATTATATATATTAGTCGACCATATTTTTTTGTAGTGTTGAACCAATGCAAGATAACGCCCACGAAAAGGACGAATTTCAGTGAGATTAGAAAATTCAGAGATATTCTTCTCCAGAACAAGAGAAACTACAAAGAATTGAGTGACCTGCCAGTATTCAATGTAAGTAATTCATCCTACTTCATGTGTGAACATTATTATACAATTACTGACTTTTGATGATCTTTATTACATGTAATATATAGATTCTTTCAATGATATCAGTGGATTATTCGATTTATCCAATCGAGATATTTAAGTTATCAATTTTAAAGTTTAAAATTTATAATTTTGCTATTGATATTGGATTAACTTGATAATCCATGAGTTGCTATGTAAGAATCTGTTTCTCTAATTTTTAGCTCACCTGGCCAGAAGGGCCAAGTGAGCTCTTCCCATCACTTTGCGTCCGTCGTCGTCCGTCATCGTTAACTTTTACATAAATCTTCTCCTCTGAAACTGATGGGCCAAATTAAACCAAACTTAGCCACAATCATCATTGGGGTATCTAGATTAAAAAATGTGTCCGGTGACCCAGCCAACCAACTAAGATGGCCGCCATGGCTAAAAATAGAACATAGGGGTAAGATGCAGTTTTTGGCTTATAACTCAAAAACCAAAGCATTTAAGGCAAATCTGACTTGGATGTAAAATTGTTTATCAAGTCAACATCTATCTGCCCTGAAATTTTCAGATGAATTGGACAACCTGTTGATGGGTTGCTGCCCCTGAATTGGTAATTTTAAGGAAATTTTGCTGTTTTTGGTTATTATCTTTCTTAAATATTATTATAGATAGAGATAAACTGTAAACAGCAATAATGTTCAGCAAAGTAAGATTTACAAATAAGTCAACATGACCGAAATGGTCAATTTACCCCCTAAGGAGTTATTGTCCTTTATAGTCAATTTTTAACAATTTTCATAAAATTTGTAAATTTTTACTAACATTTTCCACTGAAACTACTGGGCCAAGTTCATTATAGATAGAGATAATTGTAAGCAGCAAGAATGTTCAGTAAAGTAAGATGTACAAACACTTCACCATCACCAAAACACAATGTTGTCATGAATCCATTTGCTTCCTTTGTTTAATATTCACATAGACCAAGGTGAGCGACACAGGCTCATAAGAGCCTCTAGTTTGATTTTTTGGTCATTTTTTGTTAAATGAAAATCCCCTTTGAGTGCCGTCCACATTCCACAAAGTTGTCAATTTCATTAACACCTGTTAGCATATTTTAATACATCTAAAGTGAGCTAAAAGGTTAAATTCATCCAATCACCTTCAGATATCAACGACAACCACACATTAGTTGAATTTTTTTATACAATTGGTCCAAAAATGGATTAAGTTTCATAGAATTAAAGAAAATGATTTATCAACCCTAGAGATATGACAATTTCTGAGGCAAATAAATTATTGTTTTATCATACCATTATGACTTTTTACCTATCTCCAAATTTCTAGTATTTGCTGAAGATACTTTTAAAACTGCTCCTTGTTTTTGTCTCGTCTTGACAGAGTAACTGAGAGCAAGACATAAGTATGCTGTTTCTTGGGGCAGTAGTGGTGTCAGCAATGTATAAGTTTGTGATTGGGTCAGTTCATTGGTAATCACTCGTGGTAGGTCAATGACATTTGGTATCCAGTTGTATAAGCATTGGCTAATCTCATTTTCATAGAGATTTGTTGGCTCTGTCCCTGTAGTCGTGGTTTATTTAAGAATTGAATGCTTCTTTTTGTAACTTCATTAGGGTGTAAAAGCGTTGACCGAAGTACATTTTGTATGAATGAAAAGCGCTTCATTCTAAAAAAAAACCAGTGCGCACGGTCAACGCTTTTACAACCCTATGAGGTTACAAAAAGAAGCGTTCAATACTTATAATTAGATTTTTTAGCTAAGATAATGAAAACACGAATTTATCAATTTTTTTTATTTAATATACCTGTGCACTTAATTGTGAGACTAAGTTTTATCATGAATGATAAGTTTTATTGTGTAATGCAATTGCTTAAGGAATAACACGTGATGTGCAGTAAGCCAATCAGAATAACGTGTTATAATGAAACATACATCTAATGTAATTATTAACTTATAAACTTTTGCTTAGTTTACATATATGTATGCATAGATCAGTTTAAGATGAACCGCTAATGTTAAGTCAATGATGCTTGGTATTCAAATTTATGGTCATTTGCAAGTCTTGTTTCTATGGAGATTATATAGCTCCACCCACTTACGTGGTTCATTGACTTAGAAATTTTTACGTACCGGTAGTTTACAAGTATATGTTTGTGTTGTGGTTTGTTTAAAAGGAACTTTGAATGTTTGCATAACTTGCATGTTAAAGTATTGGTATTTTAATTTCAACATATCCATTATCAGAACATTTAATTTTTTGGTTTTGTCAATTTCTAAGAGACTAAACAAAAGGGCCACAATCATTGGTGTATGGAATGATTGTAATGTGTACATGTGCGTCTGGTAGATTTTATTTGACCTTGACCTCATTTTCGTGGTTCATTGTTCAAAGATATTTTTTTGTAATTTTGTTAGTTTATCAGATGCTATTAGCAAAAGGTCAATTATATTTGTTGTATGTAATGATTGTAAGGTGTACATGTCTCTCTGGCAGGGTTCATATGACATTGATATAATTTTTATGGTTCATTGTTCAACGATAATTTATGTAATATTATTACTTTATAAGATGCTATTATAAGCAATATAGGTCAACGATATTTGGTGTATGGAATGATTTTATGGAATACATGTCTGTCTGGCATGGTTCATCTTATTGTGACCTTATTTTCATAGAACAATGATAATGATAAGTTGATGTGATGTTTGCAGTAAAACCTTCATATTAGTCAGACTTTCAACATAAATTCAATGATAAGCAAAACAGATGAAATTTCAGTATGTGCACTCTTGTTTGAATTTATTCCTTTATTCTTTGATAAATATAATAGAGAGAGATAAACTTTCAACATGAAAAAAAAATGATCAGAAAGAAAGATACATAGATATAGGAAAATGTGGCAAGAGTGTCAATGAGACGAACCCTCCATCCAAGTCACAATCAAATTTTCAAAAGTAAACCATTATAGGTCAAGGTACAGGCTACCTCATGGAGCCTTGGCTCACACTGAACAGCAAACTATAAGGGGCCCAAAAATTACTAGTGTAAACTGTAAAACCATTCAAACAGGACAACCAATGGTCTAATCTATAGAAAAAAACGAGAAACATGAACCACATCAACAAACGACAACTACATTTACAATGATTTATATACAGTAAAATAAGTAAACATGGTCAAAATCAGTCAACATCTTGTAGAAGCTTTTACCATTTAAAGTAGTTTGTTTATCATTCATTTCTTCTAATTTTTTTAGAATTCTAAATTATTATAGATTCTAATAATTCCTTGTTTATATTTATGCCCACATAATAGCAGAGAGGGGCATTAAGTTTTACCCTTGTCAGTCTGTACATCCATATGTACATCCAAAAGTTGGTTTCCTTGCTCTAACTTTAGTGACTTCACTTTAACCATTCTAGAGTTATGCCCCTTTACAAATGAAAAAATTGCTGAATTTTTCGTTTCTGTTCTTTAACTCAAGTTTGCCTCCACTAAATTTGTTAAAACTCATACACAATACTTATTACCACAAAACTCAAATCGAGTACAAATTTGGGTAGTGTCACTTTTACTGTTCTTCAGTTATGTCCTTTTATAACTTCATATGATATGCAAGCACGGCATCATCTGTGTCCCATGTTCAGATTTATCAACATGAATGAAATCTTCTGTCAACTCCAGGGCAGCCTTTGTGACATAAATTGTCCTTAAATTTCTTTCCTAATTTTAATCAAAATGCCATGTGAGTTATAAATGCTCCTTTAAGCCTCTAGTTTTGCTGTATAAATTTAAAACTACCAAAATGACATATTTTTATAACTGTGGATTCATTATTATTCGTTGGATACCAATTTTCGTGGATTTCGTGGGAACAGTTGAACCACGAAATTAAATGTTCAACGAATGACAAATTTTCTTATGGCTTGAATGCAGACTTCGGCAAAACCACAAAATCAAATATCAACGAACATGTAAGTTTTTCACAATCCACAAAAATTGGTACCCATGAAAATAAATGAATCCACAGTAGATGGTTAAATGGGCAATTACAGCTTTTAGAGGCTCTCTAGTTCTGATTATCACCCTTTGTATTATTCCAGGAACCAGTTCAGAAGGATAGAGAGTTAGGAATCAGTTCAATAAGTTTAGAGACACTTTCTTCACTTCCAGACATCTAATTGTTGATAGATTTTGAAGGTACAATATTTATCATTTCTTCTATGAACAGTCATGTAGATTTTAATAAATATGCAAAATAATGTCTATAGACCACAATTGAATTAGGCGAAGTTAAATCTGTATATAGGTAAATCGGATTATTTGATAATGTCCAATCAGATTTTAACATAATGTATAAAGTTTTAACCCTGCCTTTTTACATTGTTTTCAGATGTCAATCTTAGTTACAAACATTATTACATTCTACAAACAAAGCAAGCAAGCAAACCAAACCTTAACTTGCTAGCATTAGGATAACAGCTGTTAAAGTCAGTCATTGAATATTTTGAGACACAAGAGTTGTTGGAGTAACTATTCTATCGAGTCAGCCGGCGGTTTCCATATGAGTTTTATAGAACCCATTCACCAATTCTTTTTAGATTTTCAATGTTATAAACATCAAATTCATATGTTTAGTAATTCAACTTTAATATATTTTATAGTAGATTAGATTTTGGAGTTATGCCCCATGATATAGAAGGAAAAAACATTTTTTTAGGTTTTGAGACAAAAATTAGAATACTGATGGATTTCGAAACATGCATTTATCATTTAAACTTTTTGATCATAAAATTGGTAAAGCTTAGCTAGTCAAATTTGTTTTAATTTTTTTTTTACTATAATTGATTTTAAACACATTATCTACAACACTTCATGTACAGTGGCGGATCCAGGGGGGGGGGGGGGGGGGGTTCCGGGGGTTGGAACCCCCCTTTGTCCTGGGTTGGGAATCCCCCCTTTTTAAAATGGCTGGATCCGCCATATATATTACTTGATTTACTCTATTTTTTTTTGTAGATTCGAAGTAAATTTTTCACTATTCTGCAGCTGTCAAAATGGAAGGCAAACTTAAAGATGTAAAATTAAAAAAACACGAGATGAATGATACTTTACTAGAGAGTATTTTCAGCGAGTATAAAAGTAACGGAAAACTTGTGTCTGAGACAATTGTTTCTGTAGATTCATTGTACAAGGATGGCATAAATCCCATGATGAAGACACTCGAACGTTTACATAATGGAGGTACATTTACCAGTAATAAAAAAATTCTGAAGGATTTGGAACAAATTTCAGACTTTGAAAAAAAGTTTTTCATTCACCAGTTTTATACTGAAAGCACTGATATTGGGATTGTATATAAATCTTTGAGAGCACCTTTAAATAGTCATCTTGGTCATAATGCATATATTAAAAGTTTAGTACAAGAAAATGAAGATGATATTATGTATTTTGAAAACATATGGAAAGCCGATATAACTTTGTTCAGATATCCATTACATTTGATGGTTGAATGCAATAACAGGCAAAAGGCAGATTTTCTATTGAAAGTGAAAAATGTGGATATTAATTCCAGAGATGACAATGGTCGAACAGCATTACATTGGTTTGTTCTTTATTCTGATTACTGTACGCCAGATATAAAGTATTCGGTTATAAATGTTTTGAAAGATGATGACAGTTTTTTTGAAAAAATGAAAATACGAAGTGAAGATTTTAGAAATGTTTTAGATAAAAGACATTTAGATATGTTGGTATGGTGCGAGGATAATGGTGCTAGCATTGTCACCAGAGATAAAAATGGTATCAGTCCTATTTATTATGCTGCTTTAACTGGACAGACATGGCTAGTTGAACGCTGGTTGGACGATCGATTTAACCTTGATCCGCTGACCAAAATTGTAACATGTGAGCTGTTGGCAGCCCAAACATTAAACGAAGAAATGTTTGTAAGAGCTCTTGAAATGAGATCTGATCATGCTTTAGAGCTTCCTTTATTTAAGTCTGTCATTCCCTGGATTATAGAAGAACCCAAAAGTATTACAGATTTTAAAAGTCTTGTATCAGCCGACTCAAGGACAAATCCTTTATTATCCATTTTTTCCTGTAGAATAATGGAAAGAGTTATGGGCCCTACTTCACACCATTTCTTTATGGCTGCTTTAAAATTGGAAGAAAAATTATGTTGGATTGAAGAAGAAAAGGATCAAGCTTTTATAAACATGACAATGCAGTTATATTTCTTTCGAAGACAGATTATGATCAACCATTTTGAAATAGGGCTTGATGGGATCACTCTTGACCACTTTAATAGATATTATTCAGAAATAATTTTGGAAAGAAATATTGATAAAATATCAAACATAGATATTTTGAAATTTGTGAACCTCCTTTTTATTGAATTGCGTTTTTTGTTGGAACACGAAAACAAGGGTAAGAAAAACGGGTTAAAAAGGGAGAGTAACATTTGCAATGTTCATTTTGAAGGTGAGGCCAATGATATTGGGAAGAAAGCTATTTTGTTTATTTCATACATTGTATCTAGAAGTTTAACAGATAACGAGAAGATTCAAGTACAAAATTTATTGATGGAAATCTCTTTTATCAGCAGAAGTCTACCGTATGTAACTGAGTGGTTGCAGCAAACCGTCAAACAAACTTATATTCATCTTTTGCAGTTGAACTATTATATTAGTGATAAAAAACATGTTGAAGTCCATGGATTCAGATATGCAGCTTGGATTTTTATTCTGGAAAAACTAATCGAATATGGTGTCACTCCTGAGGATTGTAATGAGTTTTTCGATAAACACTCTGAAAAATTTATTGATGCTCCCCTAAACATTCTTTGTGAATATTACAGAGATGTTCAAACAAGTGATTCAAATGATGAGCATGGTGTTGTCAAGAAATACTTAAGCAGTGAACTGTTTCGAATGGTCACATTGTTAGTGAAGGCCGGTGCACATGTGGACATGGCCAATTTTGATGATGAAACACCACTACAACTTGCAAAAGGCACTTCACTGGAACCTTTCTTGTTGTCGCATAGAAATCTGCAATGCCTTGCAGCAAGAGCTGTTGCAAAACATAAAATTCCATTTGAAAATATTCTTTCCAAAGATATGACTGAATTTGTTAGATTGCATTTTTGGTAATGGGGTTTATTTTCATGGAGATTAAATTTCAAAAGCTCACCCTGTTTGTGAGGTTTAATTTAGGTGTTTTTCTTGTACTTCACTGTAATCTCCTTAAAGATGTTTTATTGTCATTGCTAAAATGTCCAATTTTACGGTATTTGGCAAATCTGTTATTGCATTTGGTATTAAAATTCATGAAAATAAATGTTCCCTTCTGTGTTCAATGGTGAACCCTCCTTGAAGATATTTATAAAGTACTGATACTGAAAAAACATATTTTTTTAATTATCTGACAGGAATATTAGATAATATCATGAAAATAAGCCATGTGAGTGATACAGAGTCTATGGAGACTGCCCTGTAGGTTTTGGTGGAGCCTTCGACTCTTGTCGCAGAAAGCTCGACAGAGGGATAGTGATCCAGCGGCGGCGTTAGCTAACTTCTTAAAAGCTTTATATTTTAGAAGGTGAAAGACCTGGATGCTTCATAATTTGTATATAGATGCCTCATGTTACGAAGTTTCCGTCAGTCACATGTCCAATGTCCTTGACCTCATTTTCATGATTCAGTGACTACTTGAAAAAAAAGTTAAGATTTTTTGTAATGTTAAATTCTCTCTTATTATAAGTAGTAGGATAACTATATTTGGTATGTGCGTACCTGGCAAGGTCCTCATGCCCGTCAGACAGTTTTCACTTGACCTCAACCTTATTTTATGGATCAGTGAACAAGGTTAAGTTTTGGTGGTCAAGTCCATATCTTGGATACTATAAGCAATAGGTCTAGTATTTATTTATTCAGTGTATGGAAGGACTGTAAGGTGTACATGTCCAACTGGCAGGTGTCATCTGACCTTGACCCCATTTTCATGGTTCAGTGGTTATAGTTAAGTTTTTGAGTTTTGGGTCTTTTTTAGCTCACCTGGCCCGAAGGGCCAAGTGAGCTTTTCCCATCACTTTGCGTCCGGCGTCCGTCGTCGTCGTCCGTCGTCGTTAACTTTTACAAAAATCTTCTCCTCTGAAACTAATGGGCCAAATTGAACCAAACTTGGCCACAATCATCATTGGGGTATCTAGTTTAAAAAATGTGTGGCGTGACCCGGTCAACCAACCAAGATGGCCGCCACGGCTAAAAATAGAACATAGGGGTAAAATGCAGTTTTTGGCTTATAACTCAAAAACCAAAGCATTTAGAGGAATCCTGACATGGGGTAAATATGTTTATCAGGTCAAGATCTATCTGCCCTGAAATTTTCAGTTGAATCGGTCAACCCGTTGTTGGGTTGCTGCCCCTGAATTGGTCATTTTGAGGAAATTTTGCTGTTTTTGGTTATTATCTTGAATATTATTATAGATAGAGATAAACTGTAAACAGCAATAATGTTTGGCAAAGTTAGATTTACAAATAAGTCAACATGACCGAAATGGTCAGTTGACCCCTTTAGGAGTTATTGCCCTTTATAGTCAATTTTTAACCATTTTTCATAAATCTAAGTAATCTTTTACAAAAATCTTCTCCTCTAAAACTACTGGGCCAAATTAATCCAAACTTGGCCACAATCATCTTTTGGGTATCTAGTTTAAAAAATGTGTGGCGTGACCCGGTCAACCAACCAAGATGGCCGCCATGGCTAAAAATAGAACATAGGGGTAAAATGCAGTTTTTGGCTTATAACTCAAAAACCAAAACATTTAGAAGAAATCTGACAGGAGTAAAAATGTTTATCAGGTCAAGATCTATCTGCCCTGAAATTTTCAGATGAATCGGTCAACCTGTCGTTGGGTTGCTGCCCCTGAATTGGTCATTTTGAGGAAATTTTGCCGTTTTTGGTTATTTTCTTGAATATTATTATAGATAGAGATAAACTGTAAACAGCAATAATGTTCAGCAAAGTTAGATTTACAAATAAGTCAACATGACCGAAATGGTCAGTTGACCCCTTAAGGAGTTATTGCCCTTTATAGTCAATTTTTAACCATTTTTCATAAATCTAAGTAATCTTTTACAAAAATCTTCTCTGTAACTAATGGGCCAAACTAATCCAAAGTTGGCCACAATCATCATTGGGGTATCTAGTTTAAAAAATGTGTGGCGTGACCCGGTCAACCAACCAAGATGGCCGCCACGGCTAAAAATAGAACATAGGGGTAAAATGCAGTTTTTGGCTTATAACTCAAAAACCAAAACATTTAGAGGAAATCTGACATGGAGTAAAAATGTTTATCAGGTCAAGATCTATCTGCCCTGAAATTTTCAGATGAATCGGTCAACCTGTTGTTGGGTTGCTGCCCCTGAATTGGTCATTTTGAGGAAATTTTGCTGTTTTTGGTTATCTTGAATATTATTATAGATAGAGATAAACTGTAAACAGCAATAATGTTCATCAAAGTAAGATTTACAAATAAGTCAACATAACCGAAATGGTCAGTTGACCCCTTTAGGAGTTATTGCCCTTTATAGTCAATTTTTAACCATTTTTCGAAAATCTTAGTTATCTTTTACAAAAATCTTCTTCTCTGAAACTACTGGGCCAATTTAATTCAAACTTGGCCACAATCATCTTTGAGGTACCTTGTTTGAAAAATGTGTCCGATGACCTGGCCATCCAACCAAGATGGCCACCACGGCTAAAAATAGAACAGGGGTAAAATGTAGTTTTTTGCTTTTAACTCTGAAACCAAATCATTTAGAGGAAATCTGACAAGGAGTTAAATTGTTAATCAAGTCAATATATATCTGCCCTGAAATATTCAAATGAATTGGACAACCGGTTGTTGGGTTGCTGCCCTCCAATTGGTAATTTTTAAAGAAATTTTGCTGTTTTTGGTTATTATCTTGAATACTATTATAGATAGCGATAAACTGTAAACAGCGATAATGTTCATCAAAGTAAGATCTACAAATAAGTCCACATGACCTAAATGGTCAATTGACCCCTTAAGGAGTTATTGCCCTTTATAGTCAATTTTTAACAATTTTCATTAATTTGGTAAATTTATGTAAATTTTTACCAAATATTTTTCTCTGTTACTAATGGGCAAAGTTCATTATAGATATAATTGTAAGAAACAAGAATGTTCAGGAAAGTAAGAACTTCAAACACATCACCATCACCAAAATACAATTTTGTCATGAATCCATTTGTGTCCTTTGTTTAATATGCACATAGACCAAGGTGAGCGACACAGGCTCTTTAGAGCCTCTAGTTTTCTAATACTATATATGTATGCAATAGGTCAACTATATTTGGTGTATGGAAATATTTTATGATCTATGTCGGTCGTGCAGGTTTTATTTGACCTTGACCTCATTTTCACGGTTCATTGATCAGTGTTAAGTTTTTGGGTTTTGGTATGTTTTTCTTATCCTGAATGCAATGTCTTCTTTATTTGGTATATGGAATGATTGTAAGGTGTACATATCTAGTTGGCAGGTGTCATCTGACCTTGACCTCATTTTTATGGTTCAGTGGTCAAAGTTAAGTTTTTGAGGTTTGGTCTTTTTTTTCTAATACTATATATATGCCAAAGATCAACTATATTTGGTGTATGGAAATATTTTATGATCTGTCGGTTGCGCAGGTTTTAATTTACCTTGACCTCTTTTTCACGGTTCATTGAACAGTGTTCAGTTTTTGTGTTTTGGTCTGTTTTCTTTTAACTATAAGCAACAGGTCAACTATATTTGTTGTATGGAAGAATTGTTAGCTGTACATATCTGCCTGGCATGGTTCATCTGCCCTTGCCTCATTTTCATGGTTCATTGGTCAATATTTAGTTTTCTTGGTTAATGTTAAGTTTACGTGACAGTGTAATAAAGGCTTTACATTTAGGACTATCAACAGAATATTAATGGTTAGTAAAGAGGGCGCGATATTTCAGCGTGTGCACTCTTGTTATATCAATTCACACTGTAGATATATGTACATATGAAAAATAAGAAGATGTGGTACCATTGCCAATGAGACAACCCTCCACAAGAAACCAAATGACATAGAACTTAACAACTATGGGTCACCATACAGCCTTTAACAATGAGCAAAACCCATACCACATAGTAAGCTTTAAAAGCCACAGAAATGAAAAATTGTAAAACAATTCAAAAGAGAAATCTAACAGCTATTGTACAAAATATTGAACTAAAAACAAATATGATATACAGCAACAAACAACTACTAACTTACAGTCTACTGAATAGACAACTTTCGAGTTCGGTTTTAGTGAACGTCATTTATGCGTTTAGGGGCGTTGTCACTTCCATTCTAATGTTGAGCGAGTGGTTGGAAAACTATAATTCTATATTGTACGAATTATTCGGCAAATTGAATTCTCAAAATCGACATCAGCACTGCTGTCATTAGGGAATTGTCATTAAGTACCTACAGAACAACCATTATTTCTAGTTTATCCTGCACAACAACGATTACTAAGACGCTTGATGAACTTTTATAGTGCAGGTGAGCCCGTCTATATGGTAAATGACGTCATAAAGGCGCGCATAATTGACGAGTATTTTCCGGTGACGAATGAACTCAGAGTGGTCTATTGGGACAGGTACTTATAGAAGATGGTGGGATCAAAATATTTCGAAGGCACAAACCCTCCTAAGGCAGCAACCATTTGATTTTCTGGGGGGGGCTATGGTTTTTTTTGGAAAAAAAAGTTTGTTTCCAGTTTTTGGAGAAAAAAATAATTTGTTTTTGATTCTGAGAAAAAAAAATTGTTTGTTTCACCCTCAGCTGCCACTATATGTAATGCTAAAATTGAAAGAAAAAAATTGCTTTCGATTTGTCGCGAAAAAAATAGATTGTTTTTCGCCACAGGCGAAAAAAAAAATTTGTCCAGAAAAAAAAACCATAGCCCCCCCCCAGAAAATCAAATGGTTGCTGCCTAACCTGGAACAGTGGTCATGGTGGTGAACAGTACAACATAAGACACAAACCCTCCTCCTAACGTGAACAGTGGTCATGGTGGTGTAACAGTACAACATAAGACACAAACCCTCCTCCTAACGTGAACAGTGGTCATGGTGGTGTAACAGTACAACATAAGGCACAAACCCTCCTCCTAACGTGAACAGTGGTCATGGTGGTGTAACAGTACAACATAAGACACAAACCCTCCTCCTAACGTGAACAGTGGTCATGGTGGTGTAACAGTACAACATAAGACACAAACCCTCCTCCTAACGTGAACAGTGGTCATGGTGGTGTAACAATACAACATAAGACACAAACCCTCCTAACGCGAACAGTGGTCATGGTAGTGTAACAGTACAACATAAGGCACAAACCCTCCTCCTAACGTGAACAGTGGTCATGGTGGTGTAACAGTACAACATAAGGCACAAACCCTCCTCCTAACGTGAACAGTGGTCATGGTGGTGTAACAGTACAACATAAGGCACAAACCCTCCTCGTAACATGAACAGTGGTCATGGTGGTGTAACAGTACAACATAAGGCACAAACCCTCCTCCTAACGTGAACAGTGGTCATGGTGGTGTAACAGTACAACATAAGGCACAAACCCTCCTCGTAACATGAACAGTGGTCATGGTGGTGTAACAGTACAACATAAGACACAAACCCTCCTAACGTGAACAGTGGTCATGGTGGTGTAACAGTACAACATAAGGCACAAACCCTCCTCCTAACGTGAACAGTGGTCATGGTGGTGTAACAGTACAACATAAGACACAAACCCTCCTCCTAACCTGGAACAGTGGTCATGGTGGTGTAACAGTACAACATAAGGCACAAACCCTCCTCCTAACATGAACAGTGGTCATGGTGGTGTAACAGTACAACATAAGACACAAACCCTCCTCCTAACGTGAACAGTGGTCATGGTGGTGTAACAATACAACATAAGACACAAACCCTCCTCCTAACATGAACAGTGGTCATGGTGGTGTAACAGTACAACATAAGACACAAACCCTCCTCCTAACGTGAACAGTGGTCATGGTGGTGTAACAATACAACATAAGACACAAACCCTCCTAACGTGAACAGTGGTCATGGTGGTGTAACAGTACAACATAAGGCACAAACCCTCCTCCTAACGTGAACAGTGGTCATGGTGGTGTAACAGTACAACATAAGGCACAAACCCTCCTCCTAACGTGAACAGTGGTCATGGTGGTGTAACAGTACAATATAAGACACAAACCCTCCTAACGTGAACAGTGGTCATGGTGGTGTAACAGTACAACATAAGGCACAAACCCTCCTCCTAACGTGAACAGTGGTCATGATGGTGTAACAGTACAACACAAGGCACAAACCCTCCTCCTAACATGAACAGTGGTCATGGTGGTGTAACAGTACAATATAAGACACAAACCCTCCTCCTAACGTGAACAGTGGTCATGGTGGTGTAACAGTACAACATAAGGCACAAACCCTCCTCCTAACGTGAACAGTGGTCATGGTGGTGTAACAGTACAACATAAGGCACAAACCCTCCTCCTAACGTGAACAGTGGTCATGGTGGTGTAACAGTACAATATAAGACACAAACCCTCCTAACGTGAACAGTGGTCATGGTGGTGTAACAGTACAACATAAGGCACAAACCCTCCTCCTAACGTGAACAGTGGTCATGATGGTGTAACAGTACAACATAAGGCACAAACCCTCCTCCTAACATGAACAGTGGTCATGGTGGTGTAACAGTACAATATAAGACACAAACCCTCCTCCTAACATGAACAGTGGTCATGGTGGTGTAACAGTACAATATAAGACACAAACCCTCATAACGTGAACAGTGGTCATGATGGTGTAACAGTACAACACAAGGCACAAACCCTCCTCCTAACGTGAACAGTGGTCATGGTGGTGTAACAGTACAATATAAGACACAAACCCTCCTCCTAACGTGAACAGTGGTCATGGTGGTGTAACAGTACAACATAAGGCACAAACCCTCCTCGTAACGTGAACAGTGGTCATGGTGGTGTAACAGTACAACATAAGACACAAACCCTCCTCCTAACATGAACAGTGGTCATGGTGGTGTAACAATACAACATAAGACACAAACCCTCCTCCTAACGTGAACAGTGGTCATGGTGGTGTAACAGTACAACATAAGACACAAACCATAACAAAAATGTTAAAAATTCTTTTGATGTTTTAGATAAATTACATGCTTTTGGTGGTACTTTTGATTCTGTTGACAGCATTGACTTTTCAACTCTTTACACTACACTTCCACACAATAACAAAAGTTTTCCTATTTAATTAAATGGTCGTTTGATAAATTTGAATGCAACTCATTTAAAGACTTCTTCTCTAATTAGAGAGACAATATGTATACTTACTGAAGGTGTGATGAGATGATTGAAGCTGTTAATTTTCTCCTCTTTGATGATATTTATGTACTTTTCAGCAATGAATTTTATTGACAGGTTGTATGTATTCCTATAGGCACCAATTGTGCCCCTTTAATAATAGACTAAGACTTTCCTCCACCAATAAATACTGGTCACCATGATGAATATATATATATATATTCACTAACAAACAAATAATCATCTTATGAGCTAACACCCCTTATAAACCAGATGCTCTGCAGGGCTCAGCTTTATACGACCGCACTTAAACACCAACAAACAAACATCTAATCATGCAAATTGATTTAACAGCAAAACAAATATGGACACAAATATGTAATCCTGACAGGCTGTCTTTAATTGTCCATATCATTCCATTTGACCATTAGAAATTTCAAAGAATTAACTTCTTCTACATGTAACATCACTGCCTGTTATGGACATATTAACAAATGATGCTACCTATCACCAATGTTATTTTGGCAATAAAGAAAGAATATACAATATATCAGTTTATTATCATTAACTTTTCTCTGGACATAACAACAACATGTATCTCAATATCTCAATTGACAATAATTCTATATTGTAAATGGTAGGAACTCGTGCAAATGTATTACAAAAAAATTACAATATTTTCAAATTTATAATAAAATAGACAATGTAATACATATGATCTGAGATCAATAGTTTAACCAGAGGCTCTGCAGGGTGCAGCTTTATACGACCGCAGAGGTCAAACCCTGAATGGTTGGGGCTAGTATGGACACAACATTCAAGCTGGATACAGCTCTGAATTTGGATTGTGATTAAATAGTTGACACAGCATAGGTTTCTGACACAGAATGAATGTGGTCTAATGAACTTAAAATATTTTTTTTGCTTTTGAGCAATTCACTATACCTTTGAATATTAATCCTCTCAACAAAAAAATCTGAAGAAATTCAGATTTAATTTTTGAAATCTGAAATGAGAAAAATTGACCCCCCTCCCCCATATTTTTTTCACCTCCCCCCTTTCCCCAATTCCAACAATGATCTCAATTCAAATTTCTAATGGAGTTTGCAACAATTACTTCTCATTTAAATACATCATAAAATATCAAAATATAAAATGTCATACAGTCATGGTTAATATTAATATTAATTAATAGTAACTTCTAAAAAAATAAATGGGTAATGTGTCCAAAGGGACACAGATGATGCCCCCGCTAGCATATAACGTTATAAAAGGCTGCCAAAAATTGAACTTAATCTGAGTTTAGAGGCAATAAGCATTATATACACATTTCATTCAATTTAATTGAGAAAACTTAAGTTAAGAGAACAGAAACTAAAACATTCTTCAATTTTTCCATTTGTAAAGGGGCATAACCCTAGATTAGAATGGTATTCAAAGTGCTTGTAATCACTGAATGGTAAAGACTGCTTTAATTTATCAGTTGGTAGT
>NW_027267907.1:0-2000 GCF_963676685.1 Mytilus edulis
TAATGACCTGATGGAAAGATACTATCACAACGGATATGGCATCTAGAAAAAGATTTGTAAAAAATCATAAAATCAAATTTTATAATTATGTCATTTTTAATTAGAAAGTTATCTAATATTTTCTCGACACGTGCTTCAATCGGTTGATTGCCACCTTTAGTTTAATCAGTAGAAATTCATGTTCGCTCAACCCTGTCCCGTTTATAATCCGCTTGTATATGTTACAGTAAATAGGTGAAATTAGGAATTACACGTAATTACTAAACATTTCAGTAAATACCTGTAATTACTAGCCAATTTAGTAATTACATGTATTTACTGGTTGTTTCAGTGATTACTGGTATTCACTGATTTTTTTTGTCATTTTTACAGCTATTTACTAACTTGATATATTTGTTATAAATTAAAGATATATAATTCAAGAAACCAAATAATAAAGTAAAAGGGTAGGTATTTTAGGGCTTACTTAATTAAGGATTAAGGAATATAACACACATCAAAAGTGTATACTATTTAGTGTTTGTGAACTAATACTGGAAAATGGTTGTTTTAACAGTTTTGTAACTCCCTAAAATTCATTTTCAACATGCAAGACAATGATATCAATCCACTATTAAGAAATGCATTAAATTGTGAGAATTTTACAGGCAACTTTGTCACCTCCATATTCCATAATGCCAAATTTTGTTGAATACTCCAGACAGTTCTTAAATTCTCAGAATTTCTTTAAATCAAAATCTCCATTAGGCATACTTGCCCAATGACACAAGTTAAATTCCTTTAAGAAATAGGTTTATTTAAGACTTCTTTTGTCAGACTGTTGCGATAAAGCTGACATTCTTCACAAACAAATTTATACACTTTGATGGTGTTAAGAGTCACATTTCATATTTCTGTGTTTCTCTTTTTTATGAGTTTTTCAAGACCTCCAAACTTAAGCTTATAAACCTGCAACAAAATTTTATCATCGTTTTTACTTGTTTAAGAATCATCTTTTTGTGGATTGTATAAATCAACTAACTTGTTCATCCCTTTTGTTTTACTTTCAATGTTGTCATTCTGTTTCTTATTGTCGAAACTGCGACTATTATCGCAAAAGCGAGACATAGCAAACCATTCTGTCGTCAGTAGCGTCCACACATATTCACTATGTGGTTAAAGTTCTACTAAACCTGAACAGAAGCTTGTTTATAATCAGAAGATAATTTTCAAGAAGTAAATTTTGTAAAAGTAAAATTTATTTTTCCGTATTTTACTTATAAATGGACTCAGTTTTTATGTCAGTGAACATTACATTCACACTGTGGTTTAAGCTTTTAAAATTTTAATAATTTCTCAAACTATCCTGGATTTCTACCAAGCTTGGACAGAAGCTGTATATGATCATAAGATAATACCCATAAGTAAAAAAAAAATCCTTTTTCATATATTCCTTATAAATGTACTTCGTTTTTCCCCAGTTAATATACACTCTGCAGGTTTTTTTTTAAACATTTATAAGATTTCATAAACCATCCTGGATTTTAACCAAATTTGGACAGAAGCTTCTTACAGTACTTGTCAAAAGATAGTTTCTGTAGGAAAATTTTAATATTTTTTTCCCATTTTTGTTGAGCCTGCAAGTAACAGCTAAAGTAGGCAAGATATTGGTTCCGCGAAACCTTACAATTTTAAATCTGAATACATCAGTAATATATCTCCAGCTACGCGTTGAATTGTAGGTCACATGCTTACGTTTTCATTTAGGTCCACTTATTCACTTGCAAGTGCACCAGTACCAGATTGACTGCTAAAATATTTTTTTCACTATATCATTTTCATTAATTATTTAACAAAATAAAAATCATATCTTATTTTTTTGTATATATCTCGTAGCTAATGCTCCTATAACAAAAAGGTACATTTTAGGCTAATCACTTTTTAATAAAAGTACTGACTGATGTTCTATAGTTGGTATTTCCATAACTTTTGATCAGCTGACCATATTACAACATTATTTT